>NC_134498.1:19330073-19467573 GCF_040206685.1 Ascaphus truei
CTCCCGCTCATACAGAGTCACCTGGTATCGAAGCTCCACCTCCAATGATGCTCTGATAACATGCAGCGTGGCCTTTAGCTCTTCATACTGCTCTGTGGGGACGTATAGGGTATTCAGACGTTCCTGCAGTGCTTGTACCTCTTTAGCAGCCTGCAGATTTTCCTCCTGCAGAGTTTGCTGCTTCTCCTCGGCATACTGGATGTGCGTACGCAGACCTTGCAGTTGGTTCTGCAGTCGGTGCTCTGCTTCAAACTTTTCATCTTCCAAAAGTTTATTTATTTCTTTAAGCTCATGCAGCTTTTCATTCTTTCCCTTGACGTGGTCTGTCAACTCAGAATGTTCTTTTTATAATCTAAAATGTTCTCTTTTTTCAGCCTCTGTACTATTCAGGGCCTCCTTGCAGTCCACCTTCCATTTTTGCACATTTGCACGGAGGCAGGCTGTCTCCTGGCGTGAGACTTCCATCTCCAGGTTTGAGGGTCTGAAGCTCCTTCTGAGAGACTTTGAGATTAAAATTAAGATGGAGGATAGTTTTCTTTGAAATGTCCAGCTCCTCAGCGAGACTGTGAAGTTCCTTTCTGGAGACTTCCAGTTTTTTGTGGCCGCTGTTGATCTCATGCTGTGAGGCATCCAGTGCTGCGCGAAGATTGTGAACATCTTGCTGAAAGACTGTAATCTCCTTCAGTGCTTCCTCACACTTCCGCTTCAGCTTAGCCATCCTTTTATCAGATTGGCTAAGCTTTTCCGCCATGGTGGTATTATTAGTGTTTGCAGCATTTAGCTCGGACTTGAGATCGTCCAATTCTGTTCCAGATTCAGAGTACATTGCGAGCACCGTCTTCTGTAGCTCAGCATTATCTTGCCTCTCAAGTTTCAATTGTTCCCGGAGCAGATCACAGTCACGCCTGGCAATTTTCAGGGCATCTTCAGGGCTGGTCAAGGGATCATCACTCACTGGTTCCGGCTCCGCTTCCCTGGGATGGTTGATTGAGGGTTCCTCATTATTGGCACCGGACAGACACTTCTTTGGGTTACCCGACTTCTGCCTTGGGCCCTCTGGATATTCGGTCATCCGCATGACAAATCCTTCATTTTCTCTAGGCTGTAGGGTATCTCGGTGCCCCTTTTTCTCTGTGGGATCTGCGGACGTGTCTGTTCCTTCCACGGTATGTGAAGAACCGCTTTTCTTTTTTCGACTTTTGTTTTGGATGACTCCGTCCCCTCAGGGATACTGGGGTATCCATCTTCATTTGAAATTTTAGCAGCTTCACTGGATCCACCATGCTGAAATATTCATTGATCCGCTGCTTCTCCAGCTGATCATATTCGTCATCATAGGGAGCGGTCTTTTCGGTTCGTACCGAGTTCAAGCACCCCCACCATTCTTGGGGTGTTTTGTGGGTGTGACTCGGTTTGGGTTCCCCGTAAGAGATGTCTTCCTCCTCATCGGACTGGAAGGGCCACTCTTCCGTGGGGTAGGGTTCATTACAGGAACGCCGCATCTTGTCCTCCATTTTGGGGCTAACAGGTATTTTTTTCTTCCTGACCTCTGGAGGCGCTAATGCAGCTTTTGCCAGTGTATGTTCTAGAACCCCAGCTTGTGATAGTCCTACCGGTAGGCATATTTTGCTTGTAGAGGTCGAAGCTCTCACAGGTATCTCCGTAGACTTTTTCTTCCCTTTAGTAAGTTTTAAAACATCAGCAGTGCTGTGCACGCATTCTTTCTCATTAGGTATACTGGATGTGCAGTTGCTAAGTAAAAACTTCTGTTTGCTTTACACCATTTACTTGCTAGGTGAATCCCTCCGCTTCAGCAAAATAATGTGGGTTTCTGCTTGAGTTCAGTAATTTTCAGTCTCATCTTTGGGTATTATGGCATTCACTCTTCACCCTTTGGGTTCCTGTTTTACTCTCAAGATACATACTGTAGACAGACTTTACTTGCAAAAAAATATATATTCTTTGCAGTGGAATATTTCTTTCAATCCCGGCAGGGTGACTCAACACTCAGCAATTGGCTTTGGGTTACCTTTTACACAGTTCAGCAATCCCTTTTTACCCGGTAGGGCAATTTTACACTCAGCACTTGTTTGCTGAAAATTCCCCTGCTTCAGCACAGTCTTGCATCAATTTTCACACTTTTCTGCATATACTCCATTCACAGCTGGTAGTCCTATGCAGTGTGGCAGCCTTTACTTGCAGAATCAGTACCGCTCGTGGGTCACCATCTGTAATCACTAATTCAGCACAATTTATTTAAAAATTTTTTTTTTTTTTTCAAGAAAACAATAAACAAAGCCTAGCTCCTTTGGAGCGCTAAACTCACTTCTTGAACCCTGACTATGGCTGAAAGGCAAAGCCTCTTTTCCAACAACCATATTACACATTATTGTGATAGGCAAGAAAGGTTTACCTGCTTCAGCACCGTCTCTCCTCTTGGGATCGGGGAAAAGAGTCCATCTGTGGTTTTGTGGCTTTCTTCAGTGCAGTGTAGATTTCCTGCCTGGATGTGTATCCCTTTAATTCTGATCTCTGCTGCAGGTGAATCGTTGTTTCTTTGAAGAGGCTGTTTGTAAGACTGTATGCAGGCTAAAGCACAAACAAATTCACAGGCAATCTCCGGGACCCCCTTTAACTTCAAGGGCCATCTCTCATCCGACTTCTGACACCATATGTAAGAGACGTGTTCATAGGTACGCAATGGAGACTGTTTTAAGTTGAAATTAAAATAAGGCTTTATTGCGCCTGTTGCTTTAAACACAGCAAACATGTAAATCAGCAAACAAAATCTGCTCCACTCTGGAGTATATATACACTTGTGATCCAGTTCTCTTTAACTGCGTGGTTAGCCCAGCGATTCACCAGCCCAAATCATAGAGACATTTATATATATAGATAGACATAGATATTAGTCTTATAAGAAAAATCTTATCTGTTTGCTGGGTTGCTGTAAGGGAAGCTTCTCTGCTCTCTTGGATCCGCACCCTTGTGTGCTAAGGCAATGTCAGGCTCCAGGTTTAGAATCTTGTCCCCTTTTGTCTTGTTGTCAGCTTGCCGCTTAAGACATCTGTCGCTCCTTGTTTCAGCCCAGTTGTAGACTAAGGAATCTCCCTTCCTGTCTTAGAGGCAGGCTTTTTCTAACACCTGTAATTAGCCAGGTGGTGTTAGTTAATTGCCTACCAGCAGTTAACCACCACACTGCTGGATTAGAGGCACATTTGTGAACAGGGATAGTCCCCTGTTATAGTCACTTTTTCACTGTGTTTTGGTTCTAAAAAATGTTTATCTAATCTTTTAGAAGTTAAAATAGAAGAAAGGAACTTGTCCTGCACTTCTGTTTTTGGATAGGTTTCTTGTAAAAATTATTTTGAGGTGCATAGCTGCTCAGTGGCGAGATTCCCCATCCGCCACCATATAAATCACAGCAGAGATAGGAGAAATAGCTGCGCCCTTCTTTCAAAAGATCCTTAGATCATTTATTGAAAATCAGTGAGACAAATGCTAGTGCAAATTAACCCTGAGGAAGGGTTAATACTGGCCCCCGAACCTTTGTGTCATTACTGATTTTCAATAAACGATCTAAGGATCTCTTGAAAGAAGAATGCGGCTATTTCTCTTCACTCTACTGTAATCTTCTAGAAGGGTGCATAAAAAAACTAAACCCAAATTAAAACAACAAAAATGTGCTGGAGTTTGAAAAGTATGATCTGAAATCTAACTTCGACTTTCTATCAAATGGCGTTTAAGTGATAGTAGATATGCAGGCCGAATGCTTACTATGATGGCTAGATGAGGGATATTGACATTCCCAGACTTCATTTGTCTTCCTACTTTTCCTCTTTTGACGGAGAGTGCATACTCTAGGGACCTTTCTGGTGACCCATGTGTGTGTATACAGTATGTTTCTCTAAAATGTCAAATGTTCAAACTGCTCATCTCTGAATTTAAATCGAACGTCGCATCAAGAAAGTTCAGATGTCGAACCCACCATATGCCCAACCTTATTAACTCTCATATTCTTTATTATACAAGAGCTCTAGACAGGAGTCAGAATGGTCTTTTTTAGCTGTAGCAAAGTGCAATTTCCTATCGAAAAAAATAGTAATAATTAGTACAAGTACTTAACGTAGTCCTACTGTAGTAAAACATTGCATTTTTGTATTTTTGTTTAGTAAAATTTGTACAAACATATAATGTTATGTTGATGTCCATTTATTGATTCCATGACTTGCCTTTATATTTTCCATTTGTCATACGGTAATGCGTTAAATTGAGCATGGTGTGACCTTTGCTTGAAATGGTCACTCATTTCATACGTGAATAGCCTAAAGATGTCAGCCTCATCAATACCAGCACTCAGTGCTGCAATATTTGGAGAGAGCATGTTAATATCCCACTGTTATTATCCACTGTGTCCATATCCTAAATGTACATGTGTTTAAAGTATTCCTTTTTTCCCTTGTTTGCTGACGACGTATCTGAAGATAATACCTATTAGATCTTAAAGGTGCATAAAGCCTTAATATAGAGGTTCTCAACTTCAGTCGTCAATACCCTACAACAGGTCAGGTTTTAAGAATATCCCTGCTTCAGCACAGGTGGCTCAATCAGTGGCTCAGTCTTTGTCTGAGCCACTGATTGAGTCGCTTGTGCTAGAGCAGGGTGCCACTGATTGAGCCACCTGTGCTGAAGCAGGGATAACCTGAAAACCTGACCTGCTAGGGGCGTCTTAAGCCAGGGGAATGTATAAGGCTGACAGAAATAAATATATGTAAGTTGTATTATATTCACACCAGGGAACTTGTGCACCCACAGTTTACCTCTATAGTAAGGTAACTATGATACTGGCTTTAGCCAGCTATTAATTTCACTACTCATAAAAGAATATGCTTTATTTAATCCCTTCAGTGCTTTCTCACATTTTTCACTAGTCCATGGGACAATAATTACATATATTCAGTGTAGGTACCTGCAAATGTGGTTATGCCTTGCCGTTGGCTGCAGGCTTATAACGCAGTGACCAAAGGGTTTAACTAAATAACCCTTATTCATGAGATCACTACTTTATTTTAGCCTAATTGGTAGGAGCGCAGGAATCGTTCTTTTTGTTTACAGATTGAGTAAGATTATTTGAGCCAATTGTTATTTAATATCCCTTGCTCTAGTGCGAACGTTAAATGTAATAGATGTTTGAATGTTGATTCAGGTTCCCTAGGCAGGTAATGTTCCTGCTAGATTGGATGTGGAGGTAGGAATCATGCTAATTAAAGAGAGAGAAAATGAGACCTTTAAGATATAAATCAAACCATACAGTTATCAAAGGTGGGTTAAGTTACCACTTTCCTAAAACGTATGCCTGATACTAGAGCGTAAAGTGTCTCATGCATATTCAGCCTACTGTATTTGCCTGATTATAGGGCAACCCAAAAAATAAGGCGACCCTCCAATTTTAGAAGATGCTGGAAAGAAAACAGTTTATACTCAGATACTAACACACTCACACACACACACACACTCTCTGGGGCCTATACACTAACCCTCGATAAAATCAGTGCCTTGCAGATCAACTTTGCATTGTTTTATCCCGCTATATAACACGTGGGTAAAAACGGTATTCACTAAGAAAAAACAGCATTTTTTTTAAAGTTCGGTAAAAAAAAATGCAAGATTGGTCGACTTGTTTTTTTTCTAAGTGTTATCGCGCTGTAACTGATTGTTGAAACTGCAGCCTGGAAGAGCTGCATTATGTGACTGGGGGATTTAAAAACTACAGGAGATACCTGCACCCCATAATGGGGCATGCAACTCAGGAAGTAAAGGGTCCCCGAGGCTGAAATCAATGCGGTTCAACTCAGAAGACCCCCTGCGCCCGCACACTAGTATTACAAAAAAAAAAAAATACATTGCTGTAGCTGCTAGCCGCTAAGGCAATGAAGGGTACAAGCACAGTAGCTGGTTTATTGGGTGCAGAGGGGGTGAGTGAAGAGGGTACTTGGCCCAGGGTGGATGGTTAGGCCATAAGCTGCTAAGGTAATGAAACTGACTCCAATTTTATTTTTATTGCACAGGATTGATATCGGATGCTGGTGGGGTCCCCGGGGGTATTGGTCAGCCTCTGGTATCAATCCTGTGCAGTAAAATAAAAGAAAATGCTTTTATGCATCTTGCAATATCTGTAGTACAGTACTAGCCTTTAGCTGGTGCCAACATATTGCAACATTTTAAAGTACAATAAGTTTATCACTGCTTAGTGAACAGCAGTTTCTGGCCAAAAAAAAAACGATTTGGGGCTTTTTTGGCTTTGCGTACGAATTTTTTTTGTCAGAGTGTTAAAACTTGTTAAAAAGCCATTAGAGCGCAATACTGGCCTGCTATCGAAGTTTAGTGAATAGCAAAAAAAGGCAATATCATGTTTTAAGGGCATTTAACGTGCATTAAACCACTTTTTGAAGTTTAGTGAATGAGCCCTGTGTGTCCCTCTCTGTGTGTATGTCTCTGTGTCTCTCACTTTCTGTCTATCACGTCTCTGATCAGGAAGTGGACTCGCAGAGCTGAAGTAGGGATGCAAATAAACCAACCAGAGCCCATGGACAGAGTCCTGTAAGAGTATCCGTAGTTGGTAAGCAGGCAGGGGTCAGGGCTGGCGGCAGTGGTGCAGAATCCAGGCAACAGGCAAAGGGTCAGGGCAAGCATCAGGCAGCAAGGTCGGGGTCATGGTCCGGGGTCAGCAACATGGGAATCTGACGAACAGGGGAGCCACAGGGATAGGCAAGCCACACAGAAGGCTCAGGAACGGGGAAGCTACAGGGATAGGCATGCCACAGCAACAGGCAAGCCACGGGGAAGGCTCAGGAACGGGGAAGCTACAGGGATAGGCACGCCACAGCAATAGGCAAGCCACATGGAAGGCTAAGGAACGGGGAAGATACAGGGATAGGCACACTGCAGCAATAGGTAAGCCACATGGAAGGCTCAGGAATGGGGAAGGCACAGGAACTAGAGCCCAAGGTGGCTAGGAACACAGCTAAATGCATACAATGCTTGGGCGGGGACTGGAGTCACTGGCTGCTATTTAAGCCCAAAATGTCCACAGCAGCCAGGTAAGGGTGGATCCCAGCCAAAGCCTGGACTGGAACCCTTACACCAAGCATGTCAAACTCAAAGGCTAACACGGGCCACATAAACAAGGTTTAAGTTTATGTGGGACGCAAAAAAACAAAAACTTCAATTTTCATAGAAACGTAGGTTTATTTCGAAAAGTACAGTATAAAAAAAGAACAAGAACAATGATAAAATAATAAAAACACTTGGCATCTCGGACTCTCTCTCTGACTCTCCCTCTCTCTCTCTGACTCTCCCTCTCTCTCTCTGACTCCCTCTCTCTCTGACACTCCCTCTCTCTCTGACTCTCCCTCTGACTCTCCCTCTCTCTCACTCCCTCTCTCTCACTCCCTCTCTCTCACTCCCTCTCTCCCACTCCCTCTCTCTCTCGCTCCTCTCTCTCTCACTCCATCTCTCTGACTCCCTCTCCCTGACTCCCTCTCTCTATCTCTCTCCCTCTCTCTGACTCTCCCTCTCTCTGACTCTCTCCCTCTCTCTGACCTCTCCCTCTCTCTGACTCTCTCTCTCTCTCGGACTCTCTCCCTCTCTCTGACTCTCTCTCTGACTCTCTCCCTCTCTCTGACTCTCTCTCTGACTCTCTCCCTCTCTCTGACTCTCTCTCTCCCTCTCTCCGACTCTCTCTGACTCTCCCTCTCTCTGACTCTCCCTCTCTCTGACTCCTTCTGACTCTGACTCTCCCTCTCTCTGACTCTGACTCTCCCTCTCTCTGACTCTCCCTCTCTCTAACTCTCTTCCTCTCTCTCACTCTGACTCTCTCCCTCTCTCTGACTCTCTCTCTGACTCTCTGACTCTCTCCCTCTCTCTGACTCTCTCACTCTCTCTGACTCTCTCCCTCTCTCTGACTCTCTCTCTGACTCTATCCCTCTCTCTGACTCTCTCCCTCTCTCTGACTCTCTCTGACTCTCTCCCTCTCTCCCTCTCTCTGACTCTCTCTGTCTCTGACTCTCTCTCTCAGACACTCTCTCTCTCTCAGACACTCTCTCGCAGACACTCTGTCACACTCTCTGTCACACTCTCTCTGTCACACTAAGACACACACAGACACACACAGACACACACTCACAGACACACACTCACAGACACACACTCACAGACACACCCTCACAGACACAAACTCACAGACACACACAAACACTCACAGACACACACTCACAGACACAAACTCACAGACACACACAAACACTCACAGACACACACACTCACAGACACACAAACACATACATACATACACTCAAAGACACATTCACAGACACACTCACAGAGACACTCACAGACACACACACATACACTCACATACACTCACAGACAAACACTCACATACACACACAGACACACACAGACACACAGACAAACACTCACAGACACACATGCACAGACACTCATTCACAGACATACACTCACATACACACACACATACACACATACACTCACAGACACACTCACAGACACACTCACAGACACACTCAGAGACACTCCCAGACACACACATACACTCACATACACTCACAGACACACACACACAGACACACACAGACACACACAGACACACACAGACACTCACAGGCACTCACAGACACACACAGACACAGATACACACAGACACAGACACACACAGACACTCACATACACTCACATACACTCAGACACTCACATACACATGGGTGGAATCGGAACGGAATCGGAGCAGGGGGTGATCGAAGCAGGGGGGGGGATAGGAACGGAATCGGTACGGGGGGGATCGGAGCAGGGGAGGGATCGGAGCAGGGGGGGAAATCGGAGTAGGAGGGCAAGGGGGAACCAAGGCAGTCATGCAGCAGGAAGAGGTGGGTCTGGCTTTGCAAACTCAGATAGAGCTTGCTGCGGGCCAAAAAAAAATTCTGGCAGGGTGCCAACACGCGCCAGCCAATCAGGAGAGGGTTTTTTTTTTTCACAAACAAATATGGAGACATGGAGGTCTCCGGCAAGATCCCTATTGACTGTACAGGAAGGCTGGTAGGTATAGTAGGGGTTCAAATACTCCCTAACAGATAGTTGGAATGGGCTGTACGGGGTACAAAAAATTAACCGCTCCCAGCACTGTGGGAGGGCTGTTACCAATAAAAGCCTAATGCAGGCCAAAAATAATGAAGCTTTAATAGTAAACAAAACAATTAATGACGCATACTCTAATTCTCTTTAAAAAAATTAAAACGCAAAGTGTGGGTGGCACCAAAAGCATTTGGTCTACAGCCTACGCAGCGTTTACTGTTAGTTTATCAGAGTCTTATTACTCATTAGAGTGAATTCCTTTCATACAGTACTGTACATACCGCAGTTTGAGGACTCTGCTACAGTGCCCATCTGTTATACACTATCTGTATACCACCATTTCCGGGACAATGAGCCTATGTATATACACACCCCAACCATACACCCGCGCCCCATCCAGAGAGAGGAGGCTCTATTAGGAGATTGTTAGGTTGCATATGTGATCATTGTATACACCTACTTGCCCTGACTTAGATAGATACCTCGCTATTCCACCTCAGCTCTAGTCACCTACACTAGGAAATATTTACCACTGATTTTGGATTATCCACCATATTTTCTTTTTGGTGCCACCCACACTTTGCGTTTTAATTGTTTTTAAAGAGAATTAGAGTATGCGTCATTAATTATGCATCGTTGTTTTGTTTACTATTAAAGCTTTATTATTTTTGGCCTGCATTAGGCTTTTATTGGTAACTGCCCTCCCACAGTGCTGGGAGCGGTTACTTATTTGTACCCCGTACAGCCTATTCCAACTATCTGTTAGGGAGTATTTGAACCCCTACTATACCTACCAGCCTTGCTGTGCAGTCAATAGGGATCTTACAGGAGACCTCCTTGTCTCCATATTTGTTTGTGTTTGGAATCACCATCCCTCTGCACTGGCTGCACTTATCATTTATTTCACCAATGATTAGTATTATATTGGTGAGCGGTATCTCACAAGTTATATATATATATTTTTATTTTTTCCCTTTTGCAGAGAGCGTGCCCTGCCTGGCACATTGCAAGCTAAATATTGGCTGGGCCGCAAAGATAATCTTTGCGGGCCGCATGCGGCCCGCGGGCCGCGAGTTTGACATGCTTGCCTTACACTGTCTCTATCTCTCTATCTCTCTTTCTCTCTCTCTATGTGTGAGTATCTATCTGTATTTGTGTTTCTCTGTGTGTGTCACTCTCTGTCTCTCGGTGTGTCTCTCTCTCAGTTTCAGCTTCCTGCCACAAGTAACATGGCTTCCTCGGCCCCCCAAGGTGGATCTTCCTTCATTTTACCATCCTACCTCATAAATCCGACTGCTGATTGGCTCACAAAGTGGGTGGGGCCCAAATATGGCAAGTAAATTTTTCAACTTTATTTTATTAAAAAAAAAAAAAAAAAACACATTGGGGCCTATGCAGAGAGCAGCGAATTTGAAAAATGGCGAATTTATTAAAAAGTAGCTTTTTTGGAGAGTTTTATTCTCCATATGCAGAAAAGTGCGAATTCTGCTATGTTTAACATGGATGCGTCTGGCGAGTTTAAATTGGCGAGATGCGCGCTTCAGAAACTTGTAAAAACAAATGCGCGCCTTTTTTTTTCCCTTTGCAATGGCCGCGAGCGGCCGCTTCTTGCCAATTTTTTCTGGCGAGGGAAAAAGGAGACAATAGCGCCATTTTATTGGCGCGAACAGCCGCTAGATGCCGTTCGCGGCTCTCTGCATTAGGATATTTGTAAAACTGGCGAGATTGAGGTTTTCGCCAGCCGCGAGGCGAGTTTTACAAATAGAAAATAAAAATTGGCGCGTTTTTCGGAAATCTCCATTTTCTGCTGTTTTCTGCGCGATTATCTCCAAAAAATGGCGAATTTCGAAAATTCGCTGCTCTCTGCATAGGCCCCATTGCCTTTAAAATTTGGCCAATACGGTTATTAGGTTTTGCTTTGATTTTCTAATACTTCAATAATAGACCAAGTAAAACTTAGATTTTTTTTCTCTGAAATTGGATCGTCAACATCTAGTTTAATATCATTATAGAGAACACATGCAATTGGAATTAACATAGATGCATATTTTGAGGGGGGAATGAATGATAGTTTGATTTAACTGAAGCATATACATAAATATCAAAAATAGTCATTCAAGCCATAGGCTGGCTCTAAGGCAGACTACTGCATCATACCACACATAAAACAATATTTAAACAAGCATAGTTTGACTGCCTTTTAATTTGAAGAACGTTATTCTGTTGTTCTTTTGAAAGTGCTCAGGGATGTATTTTGTAAAATGCCGATGGTGACTACCAATGTGGTTTGCCGTGTCACATTTCCCACTGAGTTGAACTCCACGGGGAACCTTGAGGAGCCCAGTCATCATCGCAGAATCCTGCTGAGGGGTGACAAGTGTAATATACTGAGCAAGCAATCATCATACAATAGGATTGCAGGGAAGGGAATACATCTGAGTAAAGGGTTGAGGAATGCCATATTATGTGGGCTTTGGCACTGACATTTATCATGAATATGTTTTTAGCATAACATACTGTAGCCACAATAAAGGTATATCTGCCAGCTATTTCCATATGTCAGTTGTTTTGGGACTCTGACTCCTTCCTTTATGAATGGCAAAATCTATGTAACGAAAGGAAGCTGGTGTGTGAAAACATAAAAGCATTTGGAATAGAATAAAGACAGAAACATCCCCCCATTTTTTATTTTAACATGGCATCAACCCAATGCAGTTTTGACATAAATATAACAACATACAGATTTAATTGTTTTTCCCTCTGACTGCTGAGCATTATTGTGTGTCTGTATTTCAGTATGTTATATGATGCAGTATATTCCAGATTGGCAATTTAAAGAGAAAAGTTTCTTTATACACACCTGCGCAGTAAGGTGGAGTCAGTGTGTTTATATTACTGTGCAATTATTTGTGAGCCCATAAGCATACATCTTTTGTGAAGCTAAGCATCTTGTTTGTATGTTTGTATGTATGTATGTATATATATTTGTGTGTGTGTGTGTGTGTGTGTGTGTGTGTGTGTGTGTGTGTGTGTGTGTGTGTGTGTGTGTGTGTGTGTGTGTGTGTGTGTGTGTGTGTGTGTGTGTGTGTGTGTGTGTGTGTGTGTGTGTGCGTGTATATATATGTATATATATATAGCAAATGGAAATATTACTGTATGCTCATTTTTCACCCACCATAACTTAAAATGTGATGGTAAACCCTACGCCTTGATAATTGCAAAGCCAGCAGTACAACCAACTTCACACTGATGACACCCAGTAAGGTGGAAACATGTCTGTGAATTGTTTCTCTGACTTTGCATCTGATTCCCATGCTGCGCTTTAAAGCTGTTAACAGCGAGCATTGACTTATATGGGCTCCGTGTAACAATAGTTTTTCAGACAAAAGGACACATTGTGCTCATTTGCAAAAGGTGCTCATTTGCATGTCATTTCCCAGAATCTCTTGCTGCAGTGGAAGCACTGTATGTTGGGGATAATTGTGAAGGGCAGGGTTGCAGAAAACTGCCTAAGACATGTGAATGTGTTCACAAGTGATCTTTTTATTTGATATATATATATCTAATTAAGGTTATGGTAAGTAAAAAGGTGACTAAAAACCCTCCACCGTATAGCATATAGCATATGAAAATATTACTTGTGTGCACATTAACATGTCTCAGACAGGTCTGCAACCCTGCTTTTCACCATTATCACCTTGAATATAATTTATATATACTGTAGAAACGAACAGGTATGCTACAGAATATAAAGAATAAATGTAACTTAAATCAGTAAGTTAAACTATGGTATAACAGCTACAGACGGTCCTGGGGATATAATAAATGACAACACAATGTGCCTTAATGTTTATTTGGCATTTTACCAGGACAGCTGTGGAATATCTATGTTTTGGGGCTCTGCTAGTTGCTCATACGGCTACAGAGTTATTAATCCAAGTACCTGTACTATCCTCCCTCGCAATGCCCTTGGGGAGCACGCGCAAAGCTAAATTGAGCTCTGCCTAGTCTACGATCTGATACTATGTAACTTCCGGGATCACATGGTCTGAACAGACGTAACAGTGTAGCGCACCGACCTCGTATGAGCAACTAGCAGAGCCGTAGAACAGACATTCCACAGCAGTCCTGGCAAAATGCCTAATAAACATTAAGGCACACAAACGCCATGACTTGTGTATGAATGAACGGCCCATGGCTCACTCGGCACCTATATGAAACATCAGAGTAAGTATAGATTAGCAAGAATCTGCATGCTAACCATCCCCAAGCTAGTCTATTGAGCTGTATGGAAAATTAGGAACTCACTAATATTAACCAAACGAGACCAGCTGACAGCCATCACCCAGTAGAGTATGTGTATATCAATGGGTACTTCATACTTTGCATACACTATGGTAAAACTGATATCTCTAACCTCTAAGGTCACAGGGTGGTAATGGCTTTATGCAGCTGATTTTATTATTGTGCAGTACAAGCATTTATAAATACTTTGGACTAAGTAACACAATAGCTATGATGAATGTATTATAATTCAAAATGACTAGCTACAATATTATATCAAAAACTAAGATTTAAGTAGTTTGAGTTCCACTACATGAGCTACTTTATCTGGTACTCTACTTAACTAGAGCAGTTAGTGACAATTAGCTCCACAGGGGTTACAAACATGGGGATTTCTGTGACACTATATTTAATTGTGTCTTTCCTGTTATGTTAGTATTTTAAGCTAAAGTATCACTCTCTCAGCTGGTGGCGACTATCGCCTTATACTGATTGTAAGCAGCTATACTCAGCATTAACTGAGAACTTTAGATACCACGTACTTCTAATCAGTGGCGATTTTTGCTTTTAGATAATAAGGTACTACAGTTTGTAGTCCAATAGGACAAAAGGAGGATTGCCATTACAGTCCTATTCAAATATATTGTATACAATAGTCCGTCACACCTTTTTTCCTGTAATTTAGAGATGCATCATTTGTAAGGTGATACGTTTTTTTGTTGGTTAGTCCACTTTTATTTTAATCATTATACTAATAAAGTTTAACCATTTTAATATACACATCATTACACCATTGGGAGTGCTACAACAGGGGCCATCTTTCTTACACCTATTTGTATAGGTATACCTTGTTCCCAATACTTAGCTGCCAATAGATACTGAACAGCTCAACGGCACAAACGTAGCTGCTGGAAAGTCATATATAGCAAAGTTCCTTGGTAAGTCCAGAAAACACATGCAGATTTCACCCAATGACTGGTCATCAAAGTAGGTAGGTGCTAGGTAGTACACACAGAAGAAAAGCCCCGACATACATTTCGCCCCTTAGCTTCATCCAGGGTCTTAATGTGGGAGCTACCATACAGAGTAGTTATGGCGCTCCATCACTGACGTGGTCCAATTAAAACACAGATAGCGCTGGACCAGAATGGATGATACATAGAGACAGCAGCCAAACAGCATCTAGGCGCGGTGAGAGTGGACACCTCATCACATGCAGGGGAGGCACAGGCCATTCAGAGCACAGGCGCGGGCCATTCAGAGCATACTGTAGGCAGCACAGATTTGATGCAATTATTCGTTGTTCCAACATCCAATCACCAAGTAGATTAATAATTAGTGTTGTCAACAGATGAGCGTCTAAATCCAAAAAGAAAAGGGGGGGGGGAGGAAAATAATAATAATAAAGGACAAAATTATGTTAAAATAATTACATAGAAAAAAGTAAACACCATATAAATCCCCTAATTGCCTAGTACCATGAGATATACACGATACACCCTCTCCAAAGCCGCCACAAAATATGTGGCGCCCTGTGGAAGTAAAAGGAGCCATGAGAGAATTGTAAAAACAATATTATATAAATTCCACAACAATCATAAATATAAAATAAATAAATAAAAAGTGCAAAACATAGAAAAACAGACAAACTAAAATACAGGACAAGTAAGGGTGGACTAAGGAAAGGGGTATGGATGTACAGACACAAAAGGAAAGGAAACCAAATAGCAAAAAAATGCCAGGAAAAAATGATAAATGAATAAATAACACCGCTGGAAATGCCGACAGCTATTCTAAGGAACAACCACCTTCCTCAATAACTATAATACAAAAAAGGACAGTGCGTCTTCCATAGCATAATATTTAACAGTACGTTTTAATAAAGTTGTTTGACCTGATGAAGTCGCCAGAGAACTGCGATGAAACGCGTAGGGTTGCGATGTAGGACTGTGGTATACATCCAAGATTCTGGCTGAATCAACATCATGGATGCAAACTGAGCAGTGGAACTGCAAGTGGTGTTGCGAGTCTGCAGGGGGAATACAGTGCGGATGCGCACTCCCAGATTGTGTCCGGAATTGGAAGCGGCTCTGTGATACACCTGGCTACACATGCTGCTTTGGTATTTCAGCGAGGGACTAACGGTGATTACCTGTTGATCGATTTATTCACAGATCCTATGTGCCTTTTCTATTTTACTCTTGTGAGTGGCCAATATCGGTTTTTTTTACCTTTATTAAATCTTATTGTACAATATTACACTATGGAAGCCGCGCTGTCCTTTTTTGTATTATATATATAGCAACAAAAAGAAAAAAGTCAGCACTAAAAGATGTGCAAAAAAAATTGGTCCAAACAATAAGTGTTAATCAACACAACAAAAGTCCCAGTGAGTCTTGGGGTCTGAGCTGATTCGGTGGAGTAAACCAATTTCCAAAACAGATAATATATATAAATAACCATATATAACTTAAACTGTGATTGGACACTGATACAAGTTTTTACTATTTCGGCTGTTTACCAAAATAAATTTAAGTTACAGTTTAATAATGAATATGGGCTTAAAGTGCAGTTATCAGCTTTAATTTGAGGGTATTAACATCCAAATTGGAGGAAGGGTTTAGGAATTACTTCTCTTTGATATGTACACTACCGGCACACTTTATTTGAGTGCGGCTAGCTCCGCAAGCCTGGGGATGCCCCGGCATGCTAGCCGCACTCCCTCGGCGCGATGACGCGCGGTCACGCGTCATCGGGTGCCTGCGCCCCCTGCACGCGCGTCCAGGGCTCCCCGAGGGAGCCCTGGTGTCCCGCGATGTGGGGGACGGCGGCAGGGGGATCCGGGGGACCCGGCGGACCCGGCAGCGGGAGAGAGAAAGTCCCGATCGGAGGGCGCTCCTCCATGTCTTCGGCGCGCGCCTGGCACCCTCTGGCACGCGCCAGGTTACTGCTGCGGCCGAGAACGGGCAAATGCTCAAAAAAACTCGGCCGCAGCAGTAGCCACCTCTTTTTCAAGGGACCAAAAGTAATTGGACAATTGACTCAAAAGCTTTTTCATGGACAGCTGTGGGCTATTCCTTTGTTATTTCATAATCAATTAAGCAGGTAAACGGTCTGGAGTTGATTCCAGGTGTGGCATTCACATTTGGAAGCTGTTGCTGTAACCCACAACATGCGGTCAAAGGAGCTCTCAATGCAAGTGAAACAGAGCATCCTTAGGCTGCAAAAAAAAAAGAAAATCCATCAGAGAGATAGCAGGAACATTAGGAGTGGCAAAATCAACAGTTTGGTACATTCTGAGAAAAAAAAGAACGCACTGGTGAGCTCTGCAACACAAAAAGGCCTGGACGTCCACGGAAGTCAATAGTGGTGGATGATCGTAGGATCCTTTCCATGGTAAAAAAAAAAAAAAACCCCTTCACAGCATCCAGCCAAGTGAAGAGCACTCTCCAGGAGGTAGGCATATCATTATCCAAGTCTACCATACAGAAGAATTCAGTGAGCATAACTTTATCCCAGTACAGTACCATTAGATATGGTTACAAAATATCAACAAAAACCACAAACGAGGCTATCATGATGAAATGGCTGGAACCAGAAGCCCCAAGTATGGAATTAATTAAATCCCTACTAATCAAGCTCATTACCATAGACACAATTAATAAAGACCAGAGAGGAAACAATCCAGGGAATAAATTCCGCAATAAATGGGACCTAATTATAACATCCTTCCCAACAAAGGACCAGACTAAATTCTTTGAGAAACAAAAGGAAGAGGAACAAGCCCGATAATAGACTCCCCCCTCAAAGAAAGAAATAAAACAACTTCATTAAAATCCACTATCTAAAGACAAAGATTAAATTTAACACAGTAAACAAAATATGTAGAGATGATCCAAACAATGTTACCGCCTATTGGCGATTAGTTTATTAAGCGCTCCCAGTTTTGATGGAGTGTTCAGGGCTTCTAGGAGTTTGAGTTATAAAGGAAAAAGGAAACAAATCAGGTGATACATACCAAGATCCCACTGCATTGGTCCATAGCGGAAAATGATATAAAATATCTGCTGCCTCTCTCTATGTATCTTATGTGTTATATGTATGTATAAAGGTATGTGTGTATAGGTATGTACGTATATGTGTATATATATATATATATATATATATATATATATATATATATATATATATATATATATATATATATATGCATGTAACTTGGTGGGAACACCAATACATGTATCTATCTGTATGACTTGCAAATGTATGCACCTGAATAAAAAAAGATATTTAAAAAAAAACAACAAACGAATGGACAAAATTGAATTATTAATTCTCACACCTGGTATCAAGTGGTATTTTGCATACCATTTTTGTTACCAAAGCAGTGCTCTGCATTTGACTTGCAACTTTGTTTTGGCTGTGAAGAAACATGCTTACTAATAAGAGGCAATAAACATCTAAAACATTATATCAAGCCATCTCTGTATAAGAGAAGGGCGAATATTACGTACATTACAGTAAACCACATTTTGCAAGTCAGGGGTGGTATGTTTAACCAGTGAATATGCAATTAGGATGTCTATTTGAACAACTACATATACAAGTTTGTTTTAAATGTACTTTATGCCTGCCTGCATTTTTGCTATACAGCAGAATTTAGACTTTGGAAAGATATCCATCTGATGATGCTCTAAGAGAGCTACTGCTGTTGCAAAGATCCACGATATGTTATTGATTTTGGTTTTTTATATATATTTTTTGTGGTCAAGCTTGCAGCCAGCTGGGATATACTCAATAAGTATATTTTTTGATTGGTTTTATTATTGTCTTTTTTTAGAATAAATTCTTTTGAAATTATACACTCTTCTTTTATGGGCATTCATGGAATACAATTAACCTCTAGGGAACAGTGGTTCCTATTTATGATATCATTTCACGCGCTAGGGTATATGTTTTTTCCAGTATGCAGATGATATCCAGTTCATATTGGACATCTCCAATGAACCTATCATCATGGTGAACATTTTGAATAATTGCCTTAGTGACATCTCTAATTGAATGACATTGAACTGGTTACAATGTAATGTCTCTAAATCTGAGCTGCTCCTGATAGGCCCTAAAGCACAAACAGAGGCTATGAGTAATGCCTTCAACAAGCCAAAATGTATATAACATCGCCATTCCAAGGAAAGAGAATGTGAGAAGCCTCATTGATCAGCCTCATATTGCAGATATTGGGAATACTGTGACTTCCAAATCCATCACCTGAGGCCAATGCTAAAACCACCCTAAATCCTGTTACTAGTTTCAAATACTTTGGCATATAGTTTGACACCCATTTAACATTCGGGATGCACATTGATAACTTGACATCCAAAACCTCTGTCAAACTAGGTGTACTTTATAAGAACAAATCCTCCCTAAGTCTGTTAGTCAGAAAGCACATCGCACAGCAGATGCTAATGCCAATTATCGACTATGGGGACATAGTATATGGCTCGGCACCCCAAAACCCACCTTAGCAAACTTGATACCCTCTACAATTCAATATGCCGTTTTGTTCTACAATACAACTACAACACGCATCACTGCCAAATGCTTAAAGAACTAGATTTGTCATCACTTGAGTCTAGGCCCAAAGTCCATCTTTCCTGTCTTTCTTCAAATACTTTCTGGGCAAGCTACCAATCTATCTGAACAAGCTCCTCACCCCCACCACATGCAACACTTATCATCTGAGGTCTTACTCCAAAAGACTGTTCATGGTCTGATGGTTCAGGAAAGTATCAGGCCGCTCCTCCTCCTCTTACCGTGCACCCCAAAACTGGAACAATCTACCGGAGGGAGACTTTCGGAGGCCTCCACCAGTCTAAGTTCTTTCAAAACTAAAGCTGTCTCACATTTTAACCTGGTCTGTAACTGCTACATAAGGCTATAATATATATTATCTTTAACTGTGCATGCTATGTCTTGTATATAATGTATATCCTGTTCACTTACTGCTGCGGCTCATCTGAGTCTAACACATCGCCGGTTTTTCCCTGGCTTTTTCCTGGAATGCGACGCACTTCACCTGGAGCATGCAGCATTCATTTTGCGTTCTCAGCCACGGGTCATGCGCGGGTCATGCGCGGTTGACGGGCGGTTGATGCGTTTTATGAGAATGGTTCGGATTTAATAGGTTGCAATTCTTCGCGTATCTGCCAGATGGCAGATATTCATGAATTGTAATGCGCATGCGCTTCAGTAATGTGTCGACTTGCAGGTGTTTCGTTTAAAAAAGATACCACAGTGTGCTATTGTAACTTGGCCTTGAGACTGAAGGAAGAGGTTGCAAAAATGTATCAATTTAGGCTTTTCATATTAAAGAAAGACAAAGACCAGTTTCGGTTACAGTATTCTCCAGAGAGCCGTCGCCATGAGTGTTCAAGTGCAGCCAGTTTTCCAAAAACCCGACAGAAGTTACGCCTATTTGATATGGGCCGTGATTAATGCAACAGATGATAAGATGGCAACAGTTGTTCAAATTTATCAGTATTTTACCGAAAACTATGACTTTTACAAATTTTTGCCAGCTCCTCATACGTGGAAGCGTGCAATAAGGAAAAGGTTATGTAGCGATCCCTGTTTTTATCGTATTGAGCCACAATTTGTTGGAGGGTATTGGTGTGTATCACCGGCTTTTTCCTGTATCTATGATCATGATGACGGCAAAAGGCGAAGGGTCGTGTTAAAACCAACTAAGAAACGACAGTCGCTGCCAAGCAATGCACCGGCACCGGCTTCCGATAACGTCCCACCGTCAGTGACAACCCTGAGCCTGAGTCGGATTTCGCGTGCAGTTTCGATCAAGCTTGCATGTACCTTAGCAATTTCCAGCCTCATCAGCTGACTACAGGTGGACTAGTCCCGCTGCAAACTATCGACGTGGATGATCAAGAACACTGGACTGGCAGTGGACCGGCGCCGGCGACAGCTGAATGGGAAATTCTATGGTGAGTATTGTTGCCGTATTATTTTCTGTGTTTTTTTTATTTTGACAATACAGTATCAATATCGGTGCGATTCAAAAGTCAAGCGATTCTCCTGTAAGCAATATCATTGGCTGAGCGGCTTCTACAGCACTGCAGATACTGAACAATTGATGGAACGCTAGGCGCATGCGCATTGGAACCTTCTTAAAACGCATAAGTGTGTCATCACATCGATGGTAGGCGCATGCACATGTGAACAGGAGACGCCCCCGGAGAAAATTATTGGTGGGACTGGCTGGGAAAGTCTTAAGGGGACTGACCATTACAGTAAAACTTTTCTTTTTGTTTTTCCTCAGAAAATAAAATGGCTACTGAAGGGATTTCGATGGATAATATCGAATTGTGTAACAATGCCTGCACATTGCTGAATCGGATTTAAAAAGCCACGTACCGGAGTCTACAGTTTAGTGGCCGTTGTTATTGATTAGGATAGAATACTGTACCTGAAACAGTATGCTGATGTTTTCCGGCCGTACAGTATACAATACTTTTTATATACAGTATACTGTGTAATAAACCCGAAAAAAATTAAAACTATGCATTTATTCTACATTTATTCTACATGTATTACAGTGCCAGTACATACAGTACAGTTTGTGTCTTCTTTTTTTTTAATACTCTTACAGTATACTGAGCATGCCTACAGTATACAGTGCAGTATGCCTCGACATTCTAGAAACACTGTATTTTCTTACAGTAGCAAAGGAGCCAATGGAACAATGTAAAACAAATAAACATGTTCTTTTATTGGTGGAGTAAGTACAAAAACATTTATTTACAAATACTGTACAATGTAGAAACATTTTAAGTGCACAGCAATTCAAAACATCAACAGGTGTATGGTTTACAGTCACATGTTTTAAAAACAAATTCTTTATTCATAAAATATACAAAACCCAACATCTCCTTTATTAAAGTCAAAACATATACAGTGGGATGGTCTGCAAAACAGTCTGCACCAGTACAGTCCTCGAGGGCAGCAGACAGGCCCGGTTTTCAGGACAACCTTGAAAAACGTGCCTGTTTGCGGCCCTCAGGGACTGGAATTGTGCAGGTCCTGTGTGTGTGGACAGCAAGTTAAAACATTTCTGTATAAATACAAGTAAAAAAACACAAAACAACATCTCCTTTATTTAAGTACAGCAGGTCAAAACATGTACAATACAGTTCAGCACAACAGTATGGTCTTACCTGTGATTAAAAAAAAATCTTTATTCATAAAATACAGTATACAAACGAAAAATCTCCTTTATTAAAGAAACATATACAGTACAGTGGGATTGTGTGCAAAACTGTCAGTCAGACCTGCACCAGTACAGTCCTCGAGGGCAGCAAACAGGGCCAGTTTTCAGGACAACCTTGAAAACCGTGCCTGTTTGCGGCCCTCAGGGACTGGAATTGTGCAGGTCCTGTGTGTGTGGACAGCAAGTTAAAACAGTAAGTTAAATACAGTACAGCAGGTCAAAACATCTCCTTTATTTAAGTTCAGCAGGTCAAAACATGAGCAGTACAGCACAGTTCAGCACAACAGTATGGTCTTACAGAAAGTCTTCCACATTGTCCATCCATGGCCGATTCCTTGCATGGCGCAAAACGCCATTAATGCAGTCTCAAACGCCTTTCATTACAGGATCTGTAATTGGATAAAAGCGCCGCATTTGATCCAGAATGTTTTTCCTTAAATTGACAGGAAGCGCCTTTTTTACGCGATTTCCTTCGTAGTTCACTTTGAAGGCCCAGTCGCAGTACAAAGAGTAGGGAACATGGTGCTTAAAAAGTAACAAGGCATACTTGTGGGGTGCACCAGCACTCTTCACCCTATACTTCTCCCTGAGCGTCGGTGGCAGATCGCACAGGGTGATGTTGGGCACCGTATCGATGCGAGCGAATGTTGGTCTTTTGGGAACGGGTGTGTTTGAGGCGACGGGCGATGGTAGGTTATCTGGGAGGAAGCTTTCCTCCGGTCTTGGTCGCCGTGTTGTCTCCTGGCGTGGTCTTGACGGGGTTTTCATGTCCTTCTCAACGGCATACATGTACACTACATCTTCTGGTGGAGGGGGTGCGCTTGGTGATGGAAGGGGGTCGAAGGTCCCATTCATCACATCCATGTCACCCCCCTGCTCCAGTGTCGGGGAAACAGGGGCATTAACACCGAGCAAATAATCTATACCCGCTATGTCAGCCTCTATCTTCTCCATCCGTTGATCCATCCGTTGATCCATTTGTTGCATCCGTTGCTCCACATTTAGCATTGTCTCCAGAAGCAAATCTATCTTTGCTAGCACAATAGAATTCCCGGGGAGATCCAAAGTTATCCCATTCAGCATCCGGTCTAACGAGCTGCTTCTTGTGCATGGCGTGTGAGCATCTGGGTGGATGGGTGCAATGGAGGATGAGATGGGGGTTCCATGGAGAGAAGCGGCAGCGACATCGAAGAAGAGTGGAGGACGTGACCTGTGGATATCCGGTAGAGGAGAAGCGGCAGCGTCGTCAAAGTGGGATGGAGAAAGTGACCTTTGGATTTCCGGGCGAGAAGCAGAGTCGTCTAAGAGCAAAGGAGAAAGTGACCCGTGGATTTCAGAGGCGGCAGGTCGTCAGATAGAACCGGAGAAGATGGCCTGTGGGTTTCCGGGAGGGCGGCGGCAGCGTCGAGGATGAGGGGTGGAGAAGACAGGCTGAAGATTTCCGGGACAGCGTTGTGGCAGAGTCGTCGAAGCGTATGGGAGGAGGTGGTCTGCGGGTTCGATGGGTTGATTGCCAATCGTTTTGCGGCGAGAGTACATCACCGTATATCTTCTTGACATAATAAGGCTGACGTCTAATAAAAACCCTTAGCCTTTGGGGTCAGCAGAAGGTTTTCTTTATTGGCCTTAGCCTGTCGCTTTTGCCTTGGCGTGGAAACAGCAACCGCCTTTCGCTTTTTCTGCTTGACAAGCACGGCAGAGGCGAGTGGGTTCCTGTGTCCGTAGAATCGGGGTTGCTCTATGGAAGCAGGTGGCACAATGCAGTATCTGGACAAGGGCAAGTTCAGATAAAGATCATCGAGTGGTGGGCTATGCAAAGTGTGTAACCTTTTATGCATGGCAGCGAGGTACAGGTGTTGAAAGTGGGCGTACTATAATGTGAGTCATTACCGTATAAATACACCATCCATTTTGTGGATTCACTGCACATTGAATACACATCGACTAAACATTGAATATACATTCTTGTGTTTGTATTTCTTTCTACTCGCAGCAATGGTTGTTAAAAAGATTTCCAAGGATCTCAGCATGCGAATTAAGGAGATGTACACGAGCGGACACCGAATTGCTGCCATCCAACGCTGGTTAGATACTTCTGGCCTCGTTGTGCCAGCAACCACCGTGAGCTATCATGCACACGGAAAAAACAGAGACCGCAGAAGGGCACCAAGTGTAACTAACACGTAAGTATATTTATAACACTTTAAAAAAAAATTGATCCAAAAATGTACTGTACATGTACAGTACTGTATCTAATATGTTTGTTATTTCTGTAGATTTATATTACAACAGTATATATATTTTGTATATTTATATTACAACAGTATATATTTGTTTTATATTTATATTTATATTACAACAGTATATATATTTTGTATATTTATATTTATATTACAACAGTTTACTCTATATATTTTGTATATTTATATTTATATTACAACAGTATATATTTGTTTTATATTTATATTTATATTACAACAGTATATATTTGTTTTATATTTATATTTATTTTACAACAGTATATATTTTGTATATTTATATTTATATTACAACAGTACTGTATATTTGTTTTATATTTATATTTATATTACAACAGTATATATTTTATTTATATTTATATAACAACAGTATATATATTTTTTTATATTTATATTCCAGTACAACAGTATATATAATTTTTATATTGCTGCATATAAATAAAACAATATATTTTCTTTACAATGTAGGGAGACAACTCTTCTGGTGGACAAAATTAGTGAGGAGAATGATGAGAAGAGGCATTAAAGGGTCAAATACACGCTGCAGGAAAAGCACAATCTGACTGTATCCGAGACCAGCATAAAGAAGGTGAGACGCAGCATTGGATGGAAATATGGACGTGTGAGGTTAGTACTGGACAGTACAGGAGGTAGGTAAAAGTGTTGTTTAGGAAACTGTACTGTACCACTAAAATTATTAATTCCTTGTCATTACAGATCGTACCCCATGATACGGGACACAAACAAAATCAAAAGAGTGGTCCAGGCCCAGGAATGGATCGACAGTGGGGAAACTTTCCAGGATTGCATCTTCACTGATGAGTCTACTGTGTCGCTGGAGAGATTTGCAAGCTTTGCGTTCCACAAAAAAGGCCGCATATCTTTGAAGCCGCGGCCAAAACACCCCGAGAAACTGCATGTGTGGGGTGCCATCTCTAGGCGTGGACCAGGATGCATTGTCATCTTTGAAGGTAAAATATATCAAATATAATGTAGCCTTATGCACTGTACTTTACTAGTGTAGCCTTACTGTATGCACTGTACTGTACTATTGTGCAGTTTTTTGAGCACTTTTCTTTTCTTGCTTTACTGTAGGAATCATGAATAAAACTTTCTTCCAAGACAACATTGTCCCTGAGATAGTTCAATACATCACACGCGAGTTTCGCAATGGTCACCGCTTCTACCAGGACAACGATCCGAAGCACACCGCGTCAACAACGCATATCCTTGAGCGCGATATCAACTGGGTGAAGACGCCAGCGGAGTAAGTGCAGTAGACCGTGTCTCATTTTTTCCCCCACTGTTTTTACTGTGTACTCTATCTCTTAAACTAATTGTCCTTTTATTCCAATGACAGATCGCCAGACTTCAATCCGATCGAAATGGTCTGGCATCAGCTGAAGGACCATATCCGGAAAGTGGCGAAACCCTCCAAAAAGGACGAGTTGTTGAAAGGCATAATGAGTTTTTGGAACGATGTACTCACAGTGGAGATATATTTAAAACCTAAAAAGTGTACTGTTCAGTTCTGGTGTGCAATCACTCTAGATGACCAGGTAATGTCATAACTAGTGTGAAGCACAGTAGAATAGAGAAACTGTTGATTCTCACAATACTGGTATAAAAATCGTTTAGTAGATGCACAGTGAATTTAGCCCTGTCAGGGAAGTAACTGGTGTGCAATCTACATAGGTATTGTGATACACGAGCACTGGGAGCGTTGATAGTGCAGCACTGTGTTACAAAGCTGCAATAGGGCACATAGCACTGCTGCATACACGAGAAGCCAAATGCAAACCCAGGCAGGGAAGGACCCCCCTGATGATAGATCAATGGGAGCGCTGCTGGGAGGTGGGTGCAGGTAAGTATACCCCGTGGTTTAACCTCCTGAGGGAACCCCAGACTGATAGCCAGAACTCACGCTTTTGCAGCTCCTTCCAGGGGGGGGGGGAGTAATCACAACCCTACTGTGTATATATACTCTTTGGGCTAGCCAGTGCCAGCAGGAGGTCTGATATACCTAGTTTCTAGCTAGTGGGATCCACATCTGTGGCCCACATCAAGGTATTAAGCTAATCTACAGAGCGTGAGCAAACTCCTATGAGTTTGACACTGAAACAGTACAGCCGGCGTCGCTATGACGTCATCCCGACGCGCGTTTCGTTCCAACAAGGGAACTTCTTCCGGGGAGGGAGGGCGCCCTGCACAGACCTGCCTTATATACCCTGCTGTTGCCATGGAGCGCTGGTAGCACATTCAGAGGAAAGCTCCTCCTTTATCTAAAGCTGTCAGCGCGGCCCCTGGTATCAGTTATGCAAACAAGGTCTGTGGCACGGGTGTCCTGTGGTTAAAAATAAATGTGGTGGTTAAAAAGCTATGATAAAGCAGATGCACGCAAAATGACTGGTTGCCTTATTGAATGATATGATATAAATGTACCCTCTTATAATTGCTGTATTATTAAGATCTGAATACTTATACTGTGATTATGTAAATAGTACATACATGTGCCCTCTGATGATTATAGTATTATGAGAGTCTTGGCATATAAATAGATGTGTACATTAGCATAGGTGTACATAATGGTTCTGAGGTAATTATTGGTGATCCTATCCATAGGTGTGTTAGAGGGTTGGGAGGTTAGAATGGGCACATGGTGAAGAGGATCTCACAAGAATGCACTATAGTTGAAATCCTCATTCAAACCATGAGGTGCCTGCGTGCCCAGAATAAAAATCCATCTAGCCTCTTTCCTCAGTAGGGCATTGTCAATATCGCCTCCACGGAGACCAAGTGATACATGTTCAATGCCTTGAAAGGCCACTGATGTGGTGTCACCATGATGTGACAGATTGATGTGTCGTGCCAGTGGCGTATCTACTTCATTCCTGATGGTGCTTGCATGTTCCAGGATGCGGCAACGTAGTTGGCGAGAAGTTTTGCCCACATACATCAAACCGCATCTGCATGTCGCTAGATAAATCACAGCGCTTGTTTTACAGTTGAAGTAGTCCCTAATTGTATATGTGGATGAACCAGTGGCATTCTTGAATGTTTTTTGTGAATTAATGAAACTACAAGCCTTACAGGTCCCGCATTTGAAAGAGCCCTTTGTGGTGTTACTTAGCCAAGTTGTTGTAGTTGGAGTTTTATAGTGGCTATGTACTAGAGTATCAGACAGGTTTTTGGGTCTCCTGTATGTAATGGATGGAGTATCAGTAAGCACTGACTTGTACACCTCATCCTCCAAGAGGATGTGCCAGTGTTTATTGAGAACCCTTTTGATCTCTCTCCACTGTCTGCTGTACGTGCCAATTATTCTTACTGTACTTGGTTCGTTCACCATTTGTTTTTTGCCATACAGTAGCATGTTGCGGTCTGAATATTTGGCTCGTTTATAAGCTCTGTTAATACAGCTCTTACTGTAGCCTCTATCCATAAACTTCTGGCTCATGATTTGACACTGTTTCTCAAAGTCACTACTTGCTTATGTTTCACCCTGATAGCACCTCCCTAGAAAGTCTATTTTGAGCTGAGCAGGATTTTCCCCTCCCCACCCCTCCCCTCTCCCTTTCCCCCACTGACTGCATCAATTTGAACCTAGGTTCTTTCATTCTATCCTAGCTCGCTCACCACGTATGATATGGCAGGTTTCCTTACCAACAGAATCACCTCCAAAGAAAGACTATTGGAGGCTGACCAACTCTTTTCTCTAAATCAAGCAGATAACATACCGAGTGTTACAGATGACATTAAAACATATTTTCTAAATCTAGAAAAGAAATTTAAGAAAGAAACAAGATTTTTCTGGGAAACCACGAGTTTACAAAACTATATAACCAAAGGGTTTATACCACGTGGTCTCAGAATAAATACGTTCCCTACTTTTGCAGTTCAAGATGAACATTTATTAAAAAATGGGAACGTATACTATTTACTTGCTCAACTGAATTAATGACACTGTTAATACAGTATGAATCCACTAAACTAGAAGAAGCTACAGTGGAATTAGATTTAGAGCTTGCACAGACAGGCAAGTGGTCTGAAGAACCTGAGTATGTGGAATTAGAATTAAAACTTAAGAAAAACATAGAAAATTTTACAAAAGAAATTAAGGCACGCAAACATACAAAATTCCTGCGAGACGCAAATGACTTTAAGACTGGCAATATCTACAAACCACATAAAAACCAAAAAAAGGATTACCACGACTCGTCCACGGAATGGGAAAACTCCAATGTGGAGGAAAGTAATACTAATCCCAACAACACAAACATCACCAATCCCCAGGTTCCTTTTTAGAATCACAACGGGGGAGAGGTGGACGAGGTGGGGGGCCGAGAGGCAGTGGCGAGCAACAAGACGAGGCAAGAGAAAAACTAAGGAACAGAGACATATGGAGGTACAGGGGGAGAGGGAGGAACTGGCGGAGACGCTATCGTCAGTCATAACAAACAAACAGAGTGAATTACAAGTCATTAACCTGACCAACATCACCCTAACCCCAATACAAGAACAAGTCCTTAGAAAAGGCTTATCATTCACCCCTGCATGCAACTTTGACGTATTCACTTCGGTGAAAGATATCAATCTTTTTGGACGCAAGTTAGCCCTTAAAAAATTCCATAAAAGACGGGAAAATATGACTCTAACCCAGGAGTTTATGGAGCTAACTGACGACCAAGACCGTGAATACCTCAAAATGCTGTCATCCTTAGAAGAGGAGACGAATAGAACTCCTGGTCTCGGCCCCTTTACCACACTCAGACCCAAAAGCAAATTCTCGCCATCATTAAGTGCTGATACCAACATTAATATGTTTCTCAAACTAGTCACCAAAGATTTTCAAAAAATGTCCACAGGAGGGGGTCAAGAATACCTCACAAAAGATGAAAAATGTGCACTAAAAGAACTCTCAGAATTAAAAGGGATTATTATCAAGCCCGCAGACAAAGGGGGGAACATTGTAATCTTAGAAGAAGACAAATGTGTCTTAGAAAATGTGAGGCTACTAAAAGATAAAAAATGTTATGCTGTGTTACAACAGGACCCTACTCTGGCTTTTTCCAAAAGCTTGAGGAAGATTCTACAGAAGGGTCTGGACAACAAAGTAATCTCGCCACAAGAATTCAAGTATATGATGGTTGAGAAGCCTAAAATAGCCACATTTTATAGTATCCCTAAGTTACATAAGAATGCCGTTAACCCCCCTGGAAGACCTATTGTCTCCGGCATAGAATCCCTCAATGAACCTGCCAGTACCTATCTGGATCAGGTTTTGAGACCATACGTAACCAATCTTCCTTCCCACACAATAGACACCACAGACATTCTAAGGAGAATAGACGGTATACAGGTATCCAAAGATAAATTCTTGGCATCGCTCGATGTGGAATCCCTGTATACCAGTATCCAACATGATGTGGGAATTAGATCTGTGTCACACTTTCTGAGAAATCGCAGCTCTGATTACAATATACATAATGAATTCATACTTGAGCTCTTGGATCATGTTCTAAAGCACAATTATTTCTTGTTTAAGGGCACCTTCTACCACCAACTCCAGGGTACTGCAATGGGCACCACGTGTGCACCCACGTATGCAAATATCTACCTGGGCTGGTGGGAGGAGATGACAGTCTTCTCTCAGGAGATGCAGACACATACACAGCACGTCGAACTATGGTCACGCTACATTGATGACGTGCTGTGTCTGTGGAATGGGACAGTGGCAGAATTTAATGCCTTCGTGACAGCACTAAACTGTAATGATCACAACTTACGCCTAACAAGTGAAATCCACCAGGACCAGATTACATTCTTGGACCTGGTAATTTTCAAAGATAACGATGGCGTTCTACAGTCTACAGTCCACACCAAGGCCACTGCCACCAATAACTTGTTGTTATTCAATAGTCACCATCCCAGACCGCAGGTTGAGGGCATTCCAGTGGGACAGTTTTTAAGAGCTAAAAGAAACTGCTCCACAAGTAGTGACTTTGAGAAACAGTGTCAAATCATGAGCCAGAAGTTTATGGATAGAGGCTACAGTAAGAGCTGTATTAACAGAGCTTATAAACGAGCCAAATATTCAGACCGCAACATGCTACTGTATGGCAAAAAACAAATGGTGAACGAACCAAGTACAGTAAGAATAATTGGCACGTACAGCAGACAGTGGAGAGAGATCAAAAGGGTTCTCAATAAACACTGGCACATCCTCTTGGAGGATGAGGTGTACAAGTCAGTGCTTACTGATACTCCATCCATTACATACAGGAGATCCAAAAACCTGTCTGATACTCTAGTACATAGCCACTATAAAACTCCAACTACAACAACTTGGCTAAGTAACACCACAAAGGGCACTTTCAAATGCGGGACCTATAAGGCTTGTAGTTTCATTAATTCACAAAAAACATTCAAGAATGCCACTGGTTCATCCACATATACAATTAGGGACTACTTCAACTGTAAAACAAGCGCTGTGATTTATCTAGCGACATGCAGATGCGGTTTGATGTATGTGGGCAAAACTTCTCGCCAACTACGTTGCCGCATCCTGGAACATGCAAGCACCATCAGCAATGAAGTAGATACGCCACTGGCACGACACATCAATCTGTCACATCATGGTGACACCACATCAGTGGCCTTTCAAGGCATTGAACATGTATCACTTGGTCTCCGTGGAGGCGATATTGACAATGCCCTACTGAGGAAAGAGGCTAGATGGATTTTTATTCTGGGCACGCAGGCACCTCATGGTTTGAATGAGGATTTCAACTATAGTGCATTCTTGTGAGATCCTCTTCACCATGTGCCCATTCTAACCTCCCAACCCTCTAACACACCTATGGATAGGATCACCAATACTTACCTCAGAACCATTATGTACACCTATGCTAATGTACACATCTATTTATATGCCCAGACTCTCATAATACTATAATCATCAGAGGGCACATGTATGTACTATTTACATAATCACAGTATAAGTACTCAGAACTTAATAATACAGCAATTATAAGAGGGTACATTTATATCATATCATTCAATAAGGCAACCAGTCATTTTACGTGCATCTGCTTTATCAAAGCTTTTTAACCACCACATTTATTTTTAACCACAGGACACCCGTGCCACAGACCTTGTTTGCATAACTGATACCAGGGGCCGCGCTGACAGCTTTAGATAAAGGAGGAGCTTTCCTCTGAATGTGCTACCAGCGCTCCATGGCAACAGCAGGGTATATAAGGCAGGTCTGTGCAGGGCGCCCTCCCTCCCCGGAAGAAGTTCCCTTGTTGGAACGAAACGCGCGTCGGGATGACGTCATAGCGACGCCGGCTGTACTGTTTCAGTGTCAAACTCATAGGAGTTTGCTCACGCTCTGTAGATTAGCTTAATACCTTGATGTGGGCCACAGATGTGGATCCCACTAGCTAGAAACTAGGTATATCAGACCTCCTGCTGGCACTGGCTAGCCCAAAGAGTATATATACACAGTAGGATTGTGATTACTCCCTCCCCCCCCCTGGAAGGAGCTGCAAAAGCGTGAGTTCTGGCTATCAGTCTGGGGTTCCCTCAGGAGGTTAAACCACGGGGTATACTTACCTGCACCCACCTCCCAGCAGCGCTCCCATTGATCTATCATCAGGGGGGTCCTTCCCTGCCTGGGTTTGCATTTGGCTTCTCGTGTATGCAGCAGTGCTATGTGCCCTATTGCAGCTTTGTAACACAGTGCTGCACTATCAACGCTCCCAGTGCTCGTGTATCACAATACCTATGTAGATTGCACACCAGTTACTTCCCTGACAGGGCTAAATTCACTGTGCATCTACTAAACGATTTTTATACCAGTATTGTGAGAATCAACAGTTTCTCTATTCTACTGTGCTTCACACTAGTTATGACATTACCTGGTCATCTAGAGTGATTGCACACCAGAACTGAACAGTACACTTTTTAGGTTTTAAATATATTTGTTATGTTTGCATTTTTCAATTATCATTAAATAAAAGTTTATTATTTTCATTAGTAGGGCTGAGTGCATCATATAGGGTTCTTTCCTCTCTCCTCCTACATGCTTATGTTTCACCCTGATAGCACCTCCCTAGAAAGTCTATTTTGAGCTGAGCAGGATTTTCCCCTCCCCACCCCTCCCCTCTCCCTTTCCCCCACTGACTGCATCAATTTGAACCTAGGTTCTTTCATTCTATCCTAGCTCGCTCACCACGTATGATATGGCAGGTTTCCTTACCAACAGATCAACCATGTGCAGGCAAACGCACAGATTTAATATCGTAATATCAAGATTGTTTTTGCAGGCTTGTGGATAAAATAACAGTTAAAAGTTACAGGCGCATGAGCTGGAATAACCTAGCTCCCATCCGATTTTCCAACGTGTTGCCGTAAACAAAGCCTCAAAATTCCCAACTCAAAGAGAATTATACGCAGGCGCAGTGAGGCTTTGTAGCTCGGCTATGGACGGATTCAGAACACAATGGCAAGATTCAGTAAATTAATGACTCTGTGGAGAGGGGGGGGGGGGTGGGTGACTCATGCGCAGTAAGAAGCTCCCATCTGAAAAAGGATTACACGCAGGCGCAGTGAGGCTTTGTAGCTCGGCTATGGATGGATTAAGAACACAATGGCAAGATTCAGAAAATTAACGACTCCGTGGAATTTCAAATCCTTGAGCTAGCGTTCGTGGGGGAGGGGGCTACAGATACAGCTGCATGAAGTTCAAAGCTAAAGACATACTTTAATTTCAAAAGGCAGTTCATCATAATAATACACCCCCAAATACAGTACGTAAAAAGCACACAAATCAACCATGTGCACTCAAACGCACAGTGTCGCAGTCAATAGCTACAGCACATATTGAATATCGTAATACAGTAAGATGGTTTTTGCAGGCTTGTGGAGAAAAAAATATTACAATAATTTTTTTTTTTTGGTCACTCACTCAGGCAAGCAAGCAGTGGTGGGCGAAGTTACAGGCGCATGCGCAGTAAATTCCTGCTGTCAAACAGGAATGTTGATTCAAACCAGACACACGTTCAAAGGAATGGTGTGGGAGAGATGTACTGCATTGCACAGAAGATAAGAAGTTGAAATACCCTGCAGTGCAGTTAATTATCCGGAGTGGGGGGAGAGCACTGTATATGCAGAAATGTGACACTGTACAGTACTGTACACGCCTATGCGTTTCAACAATTTTCAAATGAGACATACTGTACAGCAGCACAGCACTGCAAATGCATGTATACTTTAAATATGCAAATTTACAATTAGTGCGTGCGCACACACAGACTGTGTACTGACGTAGGTTGAACCGCAAAGGTATTAGACTTCCAAGACAACAGCTCGCAAACGCCCCCCTGAGTTTTTACACGGCATTGCAGTATTACAGACAGTGAAAATAAAATGCTAATATCACGAGAGCGAAAATAACGCAGTTCACTCCAGACGAAAACGACAAAAAAAACGCAATTAACCGTGATAATTTGAAACCCGCTGATCTAGCCGACCTAGACTCATATCGGCCTCCACTGTATGTAACTGTATTTGTAACCATGTATTATTTGTCTTAACTCTATGTCCAAGACATACTTGAAAACGAGAGGTAACTCTCAATGTACTGCTTCCTGTTAAAACATTTCAGAAACTATAAATCAAATTAAAGCGTTTCTCTCGATAACCAATATACAGATAGTAGCACAGGCCTTTGTCCTCTCCAGATTGGATTTTGCAAATTCTCTGCCTCAGGGGTCTCCAAAAAAATAATATCAAAGCCCTGCAGTTGGTGAAAAATGTCACTGCCTCTCTTACAACAGACAAGGCAAGGAGAGACCACATCTCGCCAGTATTACAGGATCTGCTCTTGCTCCCGGTGAAGAAAAGGGTTCATTTTAAGATCTTGACCCTTACATTTAAGGCAATCCATGGAAAAGCCACCCCTCCCCCTTTTTACCTTCAGAACTGCCTAATCAGTAACACCCCAACCGTTCTCTCTGATCGACCATTGCCCCTCAAGTGATTGACCCTTGGTTTAAAGGTCAAAAAAGCTGGTGTTAGAGCTTTTTCAAGAACCACCCCAAGACTGTGGAATAAGCTCCCACAAATAAATAAGCTTAAGGAGTCAGGAATCGTTACTGCCATTCAGAAAGGCATTAAAAAACCTTCCTTTTTTAACAAAACATTGCAAACAGACATTGCTGACATCCATCTTTCCTGCTCTCTTTCATGTTTCCCACCCTTTGTGGGTCTTCCTCATTATTGGCCTATATGTTTTGGGTAGGTTTTGATTGTAGGTCTGGGATGGGCATCCTACATCCTAGTTGCTACATGCGCTCTAGTACTGAGTTTTCTTTGTGAGTATCACGTTAGAAGAAATTTGAAATAAATATTGCGTTATAACACATCACGTTCTAACTGGGAGCAATTAAGTCTGCTACATCTGTTAACTTGTGTACAGGTTATTGGATGCTAAAATGGGCAGTACTGTATGTGCAGTATATGTATTCATAAGGGATATATTCAGAAATGTATGTGCTTCTAATGTTACAGTATGTGAACTTTGTCATTTGTAATCTTCACCTCTCAAGTGCTATCCAGAGTTGCATGCTACTAACTTTTAAGCTGAGCAGAACAGCAGCAGTATTTGATAAATGTATTTACAATTGTAGCTCTGTTAGGGTGTACAGACCTTGGTGTCACCTTCCTGATTGCTACATAATATCCACCTCGGCATAAAAAAAATCCATCTGTTATGCATTAGGTTTGCAACTGATAGCAGTATATTCACTAAAGCAAGATAGCCTCAATCAATTGTTAACATCCATACTTAATACACTTAAGTGTATTAATGCCACAAAGCAGTTCTAGAAACTATACTGGTCCTAGAGTAAAGACTTTTTTCCTCATAGTCTGTAATATCCTTTAATGGATCTACAATAGCTTTCTTCATTATTGCCATTATAATATACAGATATTTTTTCCCCTTTGGGAAAAATCTGCCCGAGGATATCAATATATTCTAGAAATACTTGATTATACAACACACTACACAGGGACTATTCCACTGCACATTATTGTGTCCAAAACCATAGCGAAATTATTAGTTCAAGTATTTTCTCATGTCGGAATCCAATGGAAAGGTTGACCATCCAGGGCAAGCCCTTTATTTCCCAACTCATGGAAGAGTTAAGACCATCTGTGCACCACCTCAACAAGATGGACTATTAGAGAGAGCTAATAGGACTATAACCTCTCAAATGGAGAACAAATTCTGTCTGTCCAATCTTTTGGCAAAATCATGTTAAGCTTCAACCATGTCAAGGTCACTTTCCCAGTAGAACTTCAATTGGCACAATTAAATATATAAAATATATTACTGGGGATTAGGTTTTGAGCTTCATAAGATTGTGTATGTCTAAGAAAACAATATATAATTAACATTTATTACGAAGCATATAAGTAGCACCGTAGCTGATACTATACATCTCATACATCGACCTTGATACCTTGAAGACACACTTACCAGAACGCCCTCCTACTGTCTCTGTTCATTCTTCCTACTTAACACTTAGATTGTAAGCTCTTCGGGGCAGGTATTCCTTTTCCTAATGTTACTGTGATGTTAGGGGGTAACTGGCCTCACATCATAAAGGTGAAGCCAGCTAGCTACCCCTAAAACTGTGTGTTTCTGGCTGCCCATACACGCTTGCATGGCGGGTGCACACTGTTTGTTATGTGCCCGGTTAGCTACCACTGAAACCATGCGTTTTCAGCCGCCAACCAGCCTAGCATGGTGGATATATTTTGCAGGTTTTGACCCTTTATGGGAAAAAGCCTCAGAATGGTGGTATGTCTGAGAGGGAACCTTTATGTGGATATTGGGGGGTAAATGTACTTTTATTCCAGGTACCATTGTATTTTTCCCCAGCTAGCAGGCTTGCATTGTGGGTTTCATGAGTTCATTTCTATGGAGGCAGACTCAGTGATTAGATCAGCCGAGGTGCCTGCATAGAAATGTGGATTGAGACAAAGGTTTGTTGTGGTGAGGTGTGTGGGAAAGGGCAGATAATCAGGTCTGGGGAATTCTTTCAGAGCCTTTGTTCCCTGCAAACTCTGAGGTGCCTATCCAGTGGGAGGTATAGTGCTTGCCAGGGGAAGCCATTGCAGGGTTTGAGCCCCGTAGGCACAGTTCCCATTGGCCAGTTCAAATTCCCCACTTCCCAGCAGCTATGTCACCACGGGGCGGTCTTCGGTGCCTCACACTCCCCCTCATCTGACATTGGTTGCACCATCTCAATCCATGCTCTAGTTGGCCGGCAGCCCCTTCCCCATGTAAAGGATAGCCACCGAGGGCTATGTAAGGGGTGCTGCTGATCAGAGTAGCAGTCAAGTCCAGCTGCAGTCAAGCTGCATGCAAGCTGCAGAGATAGAGTGGAGACAGAGTGTGGAGTTTAACGGCGATTCAACTGGTTGAAGATTCAAAGTGGCTTCTGTGTGTTCAGCACTTTGAGATCCAGGTGGGATGGTGTCCTTAATGCAGATAGATACACCGTCTGAAATACAGATGACAGACACACCTGATTGCGCAGCGTATTTCTACAATCAGAGCCCTATCTAAGATTATGAAGAATCCTACTCACATAGTATACGCCAGTATGTTCAATGGAGAGAATCTGTAATGGCTCCTCTTCTCTACTCCTCTCACGAACCCCGCGTGGAGACAGCTTGCTGGGATCAACCTCAATCCTCAATGGCGTCAGGGATGGTTCCGTTGCGGCACCCCCACAGATATGTGATAAGATAGGCACAATATAGTGTAGTATGAAAATACCTTAATTAGCTAAAACACTAGAAAAAGTATTTAAAATACACTCACATGGTGCAATAATGGATCGTACTTCTCTCGAATGCCGTCCGCAGCTTGCAATTCCTATCAGCACAATGGAGAGGATCACTACACGCAGACACGCTGTCGACTCGGCGTGTGACGTCAGTGATGCAGGGAACTCTCCTAGCGTCAGGACTACAGGTGCTGGGATGGCTCAAAACACTAGGCTCCTCCTCCCACTCCCTCTATCTGCATTAAGGACACCATCCCATCTGGAGCATCTTTATCCAAGCCCAACAACCATCTTAAAGATCAGAGACTTCCTTTAGGATCACGGTATCTTGGACTTATAGTGCTGGGGACTTTATATTTGTTTGTGCACTATTGTTATCAGGTTTGGAATAACCTGTCATTATTGTCACCGAGCTGCTTGTTTCACAGATTTTGTTCTCACTTTGATGTTTGCATTAGCATAGATTATTGTTTAGCACATTATTGTTAGCACTTAATACTTTATTCAGTGTAGGTTAGCGCTTTTGGAGGGGTTATTTTCTTTGTTTTGTCCACTTTGAGATCCAGGATGAGAAGTGGACAGGGAAAGCCTACTTGAAGCAAGCCCCTGCACCTATCAAGGCTAGAGTCTACTCCCCAGGTCCCCAGTTGGTATTGTATCTTGTGATTGTGTTTTTTTTTTGTTTGCTGGCTTGCCAGAAAAAAAACAAATTGTATTCAACAACTTGTCCCGTCTGATGTTAGTGATCCCGGTGGATTTGGTGTAAATAATACTAGTGTCCTATGACAGTTACTTTTAGGTCTTTAGCCCTTATTCCCATTATGTGTTCTATTATTCTGTCCCAAGTGCTACTGTTGTGAAGTACTATGTATATGGATGGTGCGATATTAATAAAGATATACATATATTTATTAAGCGGTTTTAAATACTGGATACATTTTTCTAATAGTTTTTTAAATAATAATTGTTGTCTTGAATATAATTACAGAGATTTTTACATTTCCAAATGTTTAAATCCTTCAAATATTACTTTATTTTTGTTATTCAATGGCATTTGTGTTTGAATAAAACATTGCTGTAATGGGAACAATATTAATGATTGTAACAAAAGGCCAGTTAGAAAACTCTGACTCCAGGGATAACTGGAATGCTATATAACATGACAGTTATAAATCCCTCATGACTATGATTAGAGCAAATGAAAGGGCTAATTGTAATATAATTATGATTAAGAGTGACCTTATTTCAAATGTACTACTTGTGGAAGCCGGAAGTGGAAGTACTTTTTTTCACCACAAGTAACAATAGTTTGGATTTAGCTTTATCGTCCCTTGTGACAGCATTTTTCACACTTCAGTGTAGTAACTGTACAGTATGTGTTTTGTTCCCCCCATTCAGAGGTATTAAATGCATGTCAGTCAATGAAGAAACATCTTAAATCAGAGACCTGAGCACTTCTTTGGGAAACATAAATCACTATTTTTTTTCTAACAACATATGCATTGTTCTGCTCTCATTTATCTACATGCCCTTCCATCACCCCACAGAACCCAATGTAAATCAACAATGGCCTGACAGGCATTTCCAGTTATTTGACTACAATGTATTGTGAGAGGAAAGGCGGTGAAGTTGTGGATGGGAGTTACATAAGCCCTGCATTTGCAAATTATATCTATCCCTATTAAGGGTTAAAGACCCAGGGAAGGTTTTGCAAATGAAGCCAGGTGCAGATTACCTGGCCTTGATTAACAGAGTGTAAAAAGGCCCGTCTAGATCAGTTCTCCCCTCAAGAGAGCTGGATGCTACAGACAGGCACTGGCCTGCAACAGGTCTGGTTAATGATATACTGTATGGGTTTTATTGTTTGGTAAGTGGGAAAGCCAACCAACGATAGCTAGAGAATTGCTGTCTAGTTAATGCTCATATAGAGCCAGGATTTATTTTGATTATTTTGTTTGTCTTGGTTTTGTCTGCTGGTGTGACAAAGAAAATAAAGCACTTAAACCAGAGCTGGGTGGTCCTGTGACTGTGCTTTAACCTAATAGACAGTGGGTTTTAACGTTCCCAGACAAGAACAGTTCAGGCAAAAAGGGTATTTTGTAACAGTATGCTGTACATGTATGTATGTATGTGTAGCCCCCTGTAAGTAAGAACGGGTTACTTATCCTTCTCCTACTGGAGTAAGCCCTGGTAAGGGCAGGCGCCAGTAGTGATCATGGGTTTTCCCCCTTCAAGCCCTGCCTGGAGTGATAGAGGAGGGCCCCCCCTGACTCTGTGCAGGCCTAGACAGAGGGGAGGTCCTGCTGACATCATGAGGGGCGGGGCTGAACTCTATTTAGTGGGCTGTCCTGTGTGTGTGGTGTGTCAGTTGGTTGAGGAGTTCTGAAAGCTGCCTGGTTGGAGTGGAGTGTCTGGCTGGAGAGTCAGAGTTTGGAGAGCAGTGTGTCTGTTCTCTGCAGTGGAAGAACCGTCAGCCTGAGAGTGCTGAGAGAGAGATGACCCTGTGAAAGTTGAGCGTTCAACCTGTCAGTCTGTGGAGTGATATCCTGCGAGCTAGGAGTGCCATGCTGGTCTGAAGCGGAGTAGGGCCCAGCAGAGCTATGCATGAACTGAGAGACCACATGTAGAGTTAAAACGGTGCTTGGAAGAGACCTCAGAGCCCCTCTGAGTAGAGCGGACAGGACTATAGAGGTGGACCAATGCCCCTCACCCTGTTTAGAGGGTGAGGGGAAGGATATCTAGCCTCACTCCTAGGGCCTACCCTGTGGAGTGGAGGCCGGGGTATTGAGGCCCCATCCAGACCATCCTGCAGGGATACAGTCTGGAGGAGAAGGAGAGGAGAGAAGGAGGGAGTACAATTGGGAGCCCTGCTGACGTGTTTGAACTGCTGTGTACTACCTCAAAGTGTTACCAAAGAATAAAGACATTGCTGCTGTTTTACCTAAGACTGTGTGTGATTTCTGGAGCATTCACCCTGGGACCAGGGTTCTTTCTCTGTAAGGGTCCTACACCACATCCCTGGGGATTATAGAGAATGGAGGTGCTGCACTGTTGCTAAAGAATGAAGGCGAGTACCTCAGAAGCCTGGTCCTGTTGTCCCCAACACCAACGTGGGAGACTCAGGCCCTCCTGTTACAAGCAGGTACGCACCACCCAAGTACATGTAGCCAGTCCTCACTACACCTTAGATAGCTATCTGTGCCCGGGGTGGAGGGAGGGGGGGGGGGGACATGGGTTACATATGTATGTATGTATGTAGGTATGTGTGTGTGTTTGACTCCTGTATAAACTGTTACATTTTATACATCCTGTTCACAAGAAATTCCTTTCAAAGTATTATCCCCATTTTACTATATTGTTGGTTTGTTGGAGTACTGACAAACAGCGGACAAATAAGCAAAGGTCCACGGTGCTAGGGACAATGTCTGTCGCCATCACATTGTGGGGGGGATTGGGAACCCTGCAACATTAAAACTTCTGTGCCGCGATTGCCATAGTCGCAGCGCCAAAGACGTTGAGTCTTACTTCATTTGTATTAGGCCAACATTGTATTTCTTATGCATGTTACATATGACTGCTTGACTCACAAACAAAAATACTGCTTGTGAGCACAGTCACATCTCTCAGACAGGTCTGCAACCCTGCCTGTTCCCAAAAAAACCAGCAAGCTGTTTACCCTGCCCGCGCGGGTGCCAAAGGAGCGTGGGATGGAGGGGAAGCGCCTCCCTTGCTCCTCCCGCCCCTGGGAGAGAGAGGCTGACCCAGAGCTGGCAGAGGGGGGGAGAGAGAGGCTGACCCAGAGCTGGCAGGGGGGGGGGGAGAGAGATAGGCTGACCCAGAGCTGGCAGAAGGGGGGGGGGAGAGAGAGAGGCTGAACCAGAGCTGCCAGCCGGCCCTCTTCCCCCGTCAGACCAAACAGGGAGAGGTATTATTTATTTAAAAAAAAAAATTGAACATTTGGGCGCGAGCAGGGGAATTAATAGAGCCACAGCACGGCTCGCCAGCGGCCTAAATCCACTTGCCACGGGCATGTGGTAATAATTAATTGTCGAACACTGTATATATATATATATATATATATATATATATATATATATATATATATATATATATATATATATATATATATATATTTATACTACTGGTCTCGTTCGTAATAGTCTCCTTTGGTGAGCCCAAGCATATCAATGTGGTCAATCCTTTCTTGCTCCTGCCCTCTGACTGGTGTGTGGCCCCATACCTATCCTCTTCACTGGATAATCCTGCAACTAGCCAAAGGAGAACGCATCTGGAGCTATCATAGCAATATAGTGTTGTGGGATGTCCGTCTTGGCCAACCAGGGCATTAAGACTTTTTGGAATTTATTGCCAGAATCAATAACTAGACTTGTTAATTTCTCCATCTATTACAAACCAAATTCTGTTTCTGATCTTGGCCAGGGTTGGGTTCTCGTTTTGCTTGAACAGTGCTGCGATCTTGCACCTTGTTGCCGTTGAAAAATGGACAATTAACTTAGAGGTGGATCTGGAAATACCCTGTAATGGTATATTAAGTAAAAACAGATTTTAAAATGTTGGGGATAACGGAACCCAATACTCGGGCCTGTATCTCGGGAAGTAGGGGGTCCCCCAGCCTGAAATCAATGTGGTTCAGCTCAGGAGACCCCCTGCTCCCGCACACTAGTATTAAAATGAATATTTAAACTCCATGATCGCCTGTAAAAGCCATGCATGGAGACGCAATCTCCGTGCAGCTCTTCCAGGCTGCAGTTTCAACAATCAGTTATAGCACGATAACACTTAGAAAAAAAACTTGCATTATTTATTACTGAATACCGTTTTGACCCACATGTTTTATTGCACAATAAAACAATGCAATGATGATCAGCAATGCATTGATTTTATCACAGTTTAGTGAATAGGCCCCTTAGTGTAGATGTTTGCATAGACTTATAAAGAATCAAAAGATGGGATAACAGGTTTTTAGCTTGTGATGCCAGTATTCACAGGTATGTGGGTTGCCATTTTTATGGCTGTCATTTCCTGACCTAAATAAATGACAGTCATTAGTGGCAGCACCTGTCTCTTGTTTCAGCTATAGATTTTTGGGAGCTACAGTACAATACAATAGTGTTTTGGAAATGTCACTTAATTAATCTTTTTTTTTTTGTAGTAAAACTAGTAGGCTTAACAAGAAAAGCAATCAAAGTTGGATTTCTAGTGCTTGGAAAATTCCCATGCAGAACAGTTACAATATCTTTTAAATGTAATAATGAAAACATATATTTTTCACATGTAATGGTGTTTCCTCCGGTCTCTGTGAGATTCTCCTGTTACAGTACCAGGTGTTTGGTGCATGCTACCTGTAGGCTCACAAAATTGCTGAGTTGTCTGCCAATGGTTTTGGGGACCCAGGACAGGCTTCTGGATTACATACCCGACATTGATCTCTAGTGGTTCAGCGCCTCCATCTGCCGCAGGCTCCAGATGTATGGAGGCAATCTCCTACGGTAGAACACAATCCCCTCTCCTTCCCCGGAAAGATCACACACCAGGCAGGAGTTATGAATAACTGAAACGGTTTTATTCTGTTCAGCCACACAGTCACAGCAGGCTTTTGCCCAATGCAGTCTCTGGCTTGGTATCCAGCTGTAGGATGGTCCCTGGACCTACACTATGGGTTAAGGCCCCCCGCAGCAGTCCTGGCTCTTCCCTGACCCTCTAGCAAGAAGAGGAATAAGGAATATGAAGAGGAACATGGAAGGCCAATATCCAGGCAACCTGTGTGTGACCTGCCTCTCAAGTGGGGAAAGGCACTAACTAAATTTGGGTTGCAACTCCCATAAGTACAGTAGGAGGAGGGCACCAGGCCTGACCCAGGATTGGGTAGAACCAAGGTCTAGTTCCACCTCCTCCCCTGTCACTCAAGGGTACAGCTGTGAGTGGGGTAATCCCATGATGGTTCCTAGCAGGCCTGTTCTTACTAGGACTTACTGCTAGGGAGTGTAGCCTGGTAGCCAAAATCCAGTCCTGGCTACACACACATTTTTAATTACATCTAAAATAAAATAAATTCTACAACAAACCTTCAGAGGCTATGTATTAAGTCTTCCAGTTTATTAAACTGAGGGGAAAAAATACAATACAAACAGAATGTACCAGATTTATTGAAGAATAAACTTTAAATTTGAAACAATTTAATTGATTAACATGGGGCTGTTTTTTGCTCCAGTTTTGCACCTTGGAATATAGATTTGCAAAAAAAAAATTTGTAGCGAATTTGGATTTACTCCAAATTATCCGGTTCCTTTGGTTCGCGGATCAAGGTCAAAAAGGGCGATTCGCGTTTTGCGGAGTTTTTATTATTATTACTAATAGCCTGCACGGATTCCCCATCCCGTGGACCAGTTTGTAGAATCCAATCTGTGGATTCAGCAATACGTTGCGTTGAATCTTAAAAATCCACCAACGTATTGCTGAATCCGCACATTGGATTCTACAAATCCGTCCACGGGTTGCATCCAATGGCGGATTTTGACGAATTCATGTGAATTGAAACTGTCCAAATTCGTTTGCATATTTTACACCGCAAGACGGATTTTGGTGGTAACATCAGCGAAAATCTGGCAAACTGATTTGGTCGGATTCGCCCATCTCTACCTGGGAGACTTTAGTATAGGGATTTAAAACAATTTTTCTAAAAGGCCCTAATGAGAGAAAAATTAGGAATCAAAGGGCAGTGGGGTGTGTGTCAAGTGACCGCAGTGACCATTTTGAAGGAAACCAAATAGGAGAAGTTCTGCATTTCCTCACTGGACAGGTCACGCTGGGCACTCCAACACACGATGCGATCCCGTATGGATAAACTTCAGTTGGGCATGACGTAGGGGCCTCCCAGGGTGCCAGTCCCCATGATGTAATGACTATGTCTTGGGGCACCCAAAGGGTTAACGAGTAACAGCGTGAACACGTTTATAAACATTTTTAACATTCCCATCAAATATATTCATGATCTTGACGGAAAATTACTTGAACTGAATGGGCAACTGTCTTGAAATTAGCAGTAGTGGATGCTCTGATGGCCCCTTGTAAACATTATGCGGACCAAATTAGGGCCATGGGCTGAAAACTGGACATACCTGCTTCAGTACATAGTAGACATGGGCAACGGTTTTTCTTCTCATTTGAATCTGACGTGGATTGTACGTTTCCTTTCCGCGCATCAGTCTCAAAAAAGTCTAATTGTTTCTTTTTTTTTCTACCGCTGAAAACCCACCCGTTGGATTTTTAATCCAAACCTGAAAAACAGAATTATAATAGGAGGAGTCGGTGTGTATATAATGTTGTAGGCACCGTGGGCTGGTGAGGCTGTTGCTGCTGTAGTGCTATAGTTTATACATTATTTACTTAATACAACTTGTAGCTGAACCTTTAACCAGGCATTAACCTGTGACTGGAGTGAAGTAGTACTACTAGTGAGTGACCCTTGTTAGTGTAGTGAGGGCTCTGGGTTCCTGTAAATGTTTCTGTTTCCAGTATATTCCCAGTGGTGAATTTCCCATTAGGCCCGATAGGCCTGGGCCCAAGGCGGCAGAATTGTGGGGCAGCAAGTGCGATCGGCACTTGCCGGCAAGCGCTGATTGTGCATGCGCAGCAAGCAAGCGCTGATTGTGCATGAGCGTCAGCGTGACATCACATGGCGTCATGTTGCTATGTCAACGGGACTTCACGATGCTGGAGGGCGGCACTAGGTAAGTGCCTAAGGGTGGCATTTTTTTTTAAATCCGACACTGTATATTCACTTTTTTTTTTATAGCAGTACAGCCTATTAATATTTAATAATCGGAATATTAAACAGAATACTATCAATTATTTTCAATCAGAGAAACTGAACCTTATGGATGTATTTTAAATAATCTGAGCGGATTACAGATGGTCTGATACAAAGTCAGGTTTTAATGCGTATAAAAAGGTTTTCATCAAAGTACCAGAAGGAAGCAAGAGAAATGCTAGCGCCAAGAGGTGGTGGCTTCATAGAATTGTCTCTCAGCAGAAGTGATAGAGGTTAACATAGCAAGGGAATGTAAAAAGATGCTTAACATAAGGCTATCTTAAATGTAAAAGAAAGTTGAGGATTAATTAGGGTCTGAGGTTTTATAGGAAAATAGGCAGATTAAATAGGTCATGTGTTTCTGATCTGCCGTTTAATTCTATGTTTTATGTTTTTATCATTTTCTTTTTACGTTCATCTATAAGTACAAATTATATGTCAATTATATATCATACTATTAAAATAGATTCTCGTTTCATATAAACATTTTACAAACTGATTGTGTTTAAGACAATACTGGTAACTTATTTCACAGTGATACAATATGCACAGTCCTTGGAACAATGTGTGATTACAGTGAAAGATTACCTGCTTCTGCCAAAGCTTTCTTCCACCGATCTCAAGCTTGGAGATGCACGACCAAGTTGCAGTGTATTTCAATCAATTAACCAAACAATGAATAAAATAGAAAATATTCAGGAGCAAGATTCAAAAAGAATGAGGAAATGATTTGATTTCTTTTCAAAGGAATTCATTTTCAGCTTGGATAGCATCCATCTAAAGATTTTCCTTTCGGCAAATTAATAGCACAAAAGTTCCAGTCTGACTGATAAGTCTAATGCTGAAGCTATTTTGTGTTTGCTAAATGGAATGTGACAAGGTTCTGAAATAATGGTGAAAGTAAAGAAAAAAAATAATAATTAGATGTGAACTAACTTGATAATTTGAATGTATGGAGATAAAATAAAGAGAAGTACACCTTTTCTGTAATAATATGCAAAGGGGAAGTACAATTACCTGCAAGAGATATAGATCAGTAGGACAGTTAATCAGCTTGAATGCTGGGGAAATGGCAAACATGTAGTCCATTCCCTTTTGTTTTACAGATAGCGAGGCTTCTACCATCAATGGAAATCTAAATCTTTATTATCTTCAATCTTCAAATAAGTTTCTTTTATAAAATGTAATAAGCAACACGATGAACCAGAACAATAGGCAGTGTGAAAGAAGTCAGACACTGTCTGCAAATAGATGCATGTTCTGTAAATCATGCTTTTATGTGGATAAATAGGGAACAAAAGTATATGATAATATAAAAATCTATAGTGTATATGTAGTAGATCCTATTGCTCCCGTTAACGTGCAAAATGAAAGGGTTAATGCATGTTTGCGTTAAGGAGAACACGTGTTACTGTACTATTGGTTTCAATACTGCACGCGATTGTGCAAATGTAACACCTCGTGTTAATGATATGCAATAGCGTTAGGTAATAACAGAGCTAGTGTTGGGTGTCAGATTATGGTTTGATGAGCCATCCCAATTAACAATCTGTGTAACAAACATGGATGGCCCACTTATAAACAGTTGAACATCCTTGAAAGTTCTTCCAGCTGCGGGCACATCATTTTGTATCTGTTTAAGCAGCTTACTAAATTTGTAACTCGTAGAGAAACTTCATGGTAGTTATAAAAGTATTTTATTAACATTTTATTATCATTAAAAAAAAATCATGTTGAGCTGTGACATTTAGAAATGTATAAACTGATCAAAAGTGTGTGTGATCCTTAATATTATCAATGCATTTACTGTACATTTTTTAGATACTGATAAATGAATCTTATATCAGGTCCAAGTTTAAACTGAAGGCAGTAATGTGAATGTTAACACAAAGCAGTAGAGGCATTTGTAAAATGTCAGTTAGGAGCTATTATATTTGTAACCCCTCCTTGCCTGCTATTACTAAGGAGGGTCACAGATGTGTGAGGTAGTGATACAAGTTGGTGTAGACCAGGCCTGCACAACTTGTACAGTGAGAAGGGCCGAACTGCTCCAAGGAAAAAAAATTGAGGCCGCACGGGTAAAATCATCATCATCATCATAATCCTCATATATCTACCCCAGCACCCTTCATCATCATCATCATCATCATCATCATCATCATCATCATCATCATCATCATCATCATCATCATCATATATCTACTCCAGCACCCTTCATCATCATCCTCATATCTCCCCAAAAAAAACCCATCATCAACCTTTGCGAGACTCCTCATCGATCTCTCATACACCCATCTCTCCCTCTCACACATACACATAATACCTCCCTGCACACCACACACATCCCATCCCCCCTGCACCTCACATCACTCTCCCCCCCTGAACCTCACATCACTCTTCCCCCCTGCACCTCACATCTCTTTCCCCCTCTGCACCTCACATCTCTCTCCCCCTGCACCTCACATCTTTCTCCCCCCCTGCACCTCACATCTCTCTCCCCCCCCTGCACCTCACATCTCTCCCCTCAACCCATTTCAGCAGCTCCCCCCAGCCCATTTAAGCAACCCCCCAGCCAATTTCAGCAGCCCCCCAGCCAATTTCAGTAGCCCCCCAGCCCATTTCAGCAGCCCCCCAGCCCATTTCAGCAGCCCCCAGCCCATTCCAGCAGCCCCCAAGCCCATTTCAGCAGCCCCCAGCCAATTTCAGCAGCCCCCCCCAACCCATTTTAGCAGCCCCCCAGCCCATTTCAGCAGCCCCCCCAACCCCTGATGGATGAACTACCCCCCCATGTTACCTGATGGTGGCAGCAGAAGCACAGGTGGTGGCGGCGGCGGCGGAGGCAACAGAGATGGCGGCAGGGAGAAGCGCAAGGGATGCGCGTTCTAGCAGCAGACCCCGGAAGTTCCGGGTCGCGCTACACTGCTAGAGCGGGAGAGGGAGGGGGGGGGCATGTGGGGGAGCTAGGGTTGCCAGGTGGCTTGTCCATGCCCCCCCCTCCCCCCGGGACACATATAAAATATACCCCCACGCTCACCAAATACATTTTAAAAATACCCCTACGCCCCCCAAATACATTTTAAAAATACCCCCACGCCCCCAAATACATTTTAAAAATACCCCACGCCCCTAAATACATTTTAAAATACCCCCACCTCCCCAATACATTTAAAATATACTCCCACCTCTACAATACATATAAAATATACCCCCACCTCCACAATACATATAAAATATACCCCCACCTCCACAATACATATAAAATATACCCCCACCTCCACAATACATATCAAATATACCCCCACCTCCACAATACATATCAAATATACCACTACCCCCCCAATACATTTAAAATATCCCCCATCATCATGATCTCATCTCCCCAGGTTGGCCCCCATCACCATCTCATCCACCCTCCCCCATTATCATCTTAATCCCCCCATCATCATCTTTTCACCCTGTCCCCCCCATCCCTCTCACCCTGTCCCCCCCATCCCTCTCACCCTGTCCCCCCATCCCTCTCACCCTGTCCCCCCATCCCTCTCACCCTGTCCCACCCATCCCTCTCACCCTGTCCCCCCCATCCCTCTCACCCTGTCCCCCCATCATTTCACCCCATCCTGTCACCATCTCACCCTGGGCCCCCCATCCTGTCATCATCTCACCCAGGCCCCCCCATCCTGTCACCATCTCACCCTGGCTCCCCCCATCCTCTCACCCTGGCTCCCCCCATCCCTCTCACCCTGTCCCCCCCACCCCTCTCACCCTGTCCCCCCCACCCCTCTCACCCTGTCCCCCCCACCCCTCTCACCCTGTCCCCCCCATCCCTCTCACCCTGTCCCCCCCATCCCTCTCACCCTGTCCCCTCCATCCCTCTCACCCTGGCTCCCCTCATCCTCTCACCCTGGCTCCCCCCATCCCCCAATCTGTGTCCTTACCTTAATGCCAGGAAGGATACACTTCTCTGTGCCGCCGGGGTGTGGGCTCCGCCCCCGCTGTCCTCTGATTTGCTCTCCACTCCTCCAATCAGGGACAGGCTGCACAGACTCACGAGTGCTCCTCCCGCCCCGCCTGCAGTCTTAGCTCTGCCTGCCGTCACCACAAAAATGTATCCGGTATTACCTCTGATTTTATACCGGATAGGCAATGGAATTACTGGCCTGTCCGGGTGAAAACCGGACACCTGGCAACCCTAGGGGGAGTGCGCTCTCACACACTGCTGGAGCGTGCTCCTATTGGAGTGCGCTCCTTCCTTCCCTACCAGAGAAGGGGGGGGTGAAGTGGGGGAGGGGGTTGGAGGGAGCCGTCGTGGGCCACACAGGGTGTCCCGGCGGGCCGCATGCGGCCCGAGAGTCGTATGTTGTGCAGGCCTGGTGTAGACTCTCATCCCTCTTTCCCAGTCTGCTGGCATCTGCACTGGCTGGGTCTGCAAGCTGTTTAAGAAGGACACCAGGGACTTTGTGTGACAGATAGGTTAATTTTATTGACACAAGACATTGCTTATATTATTCTTCCCTGGGCGCCAGGTAGTTTTCCAGTGAGGCTTACTCACCTTCCTTTGCACACGGTTAAGGGGAACTGCGCTCTGTAACTTCAGTCATCTGGAGTCACTTCCTGGTACCTTCCAAGACTCTGTACAGAGGTGTATTTCAATCCAGGTTCCTTTTACCTATCATCCTTGCACTGACCTAATAGTCTTCTCTGTAGCAACCTGGTGTGCTTATGCTAAGAGCTGCTGTTAGAGCAACTCTAGCTGTGAAAGTTCCAGGAACCCTGGTTTAGGGATCCCTTGACTTGAACTATCAAGCATGTCCTCCTTGAAGGATAGATAGCAGTTATGGCATCTTCATATATGTTAGGGGCCCTTTCTAGTTGGGGGACACTCTTCCCTAACTGCAAAACAATAAAAGATGAATGGACTTCTTCATTCAAAGTTAAACATAAAGGACATACTAGTACTAGTGTAACACCATACACTTAACACAGTGAGACTCCTCTCCTCTGGAGTCCTCCATGAGGCTGTGGTCTGGAAGCTTCTAAAGCTCCTTTTATACCCCTGAGTGAGGTCACTATCCTGCCCCTTTATCTGGGCAATATACACACATCCTTGACCAATAGGATCTACCTATGTCAGGTTGATGTGGCTGCAGTCTGTTTGGCAATCTCATAATGGGACAGTGGAAAAAGAAGCAACGTTATTTTTATTACCCAATCATAATAACGATCTTGTGTTTATATAGCACTTTTCCATTGCACATTTCTTTGCAGTTACTGTTTACAGACATTGCGTCAGACCTCGGACATCTCTGAGATGGAATTATGGAAGCACATTTTTAATCCTCTAATCTGCATGTCAATTTCCAACAAGAATTGTGTAGAAAACGAATGTTCTCTGTTTTGCCAAATTGCAAAAATATTTTTGGCGAGACCGTTAAATAAATGACATTGCAGAAAATAATACAAAGATAGTACAACCAATGCTGAAATTGAATAGAAAATATTTGTGGGTGGTGTATCATTTTTGTATTTGTGTCCCAAAAATCAGTTGCTTAGTCTGAAGTCACATAAACGTCTCTGGCTTACAAATTGCGTCACATTTACAGATGTAGCATGACTTACTATCTTCAGGGCTGCTGCCAGACATGGTCACGCCACCCCAGTGGTTTCAGCACCATAGAAGTACGGAGCCCCCACAGCTCCATCGCGTCAGACATTGTCCCGGATCTGCAGAATTTTGATTCCTTGCCCACAGCGCCGAGGACATGAAGTCTAACTCCATCTGTAGGAGACTCTTTCTTACAGGTGTAGAAAGACTTACTGTTTGTGTTGCCGTGGCCACTCGCGGCCCGGACACATTAACGATGCGAGGGGTTTTGATCTTGAAGCACGATCACGGCAGACACTATCCCCAAAGCCACGGCCATTTGCTGTTTTGTATGCCTGACTGGGTACAGTAAGTCTTTCTACATTTAGATTAGATTGTAAGCTTTTTGGGGCAGGGTCTCCCTTTCCTAAATGTCTGAAGTTGTTATTTATATGATTGTCACGTGTATTTCTGCTGTGAAGCGCTATATACATTAATGGCGCTATATAAATAAAAACATAGATACTTGCATACATTGGTCCAGTTGACAGACACGAGCAGAAAATGCAGCAATTTGTGAAAAAAACTTGTATTCACACATTCTTTACATTGATTCATTCTCCCCCCCCCCCCAACCCTCCTCCAGTTGTGTATTAAAGTAAAACGCGTTGGCTATTAATTCTTAATCTGTAATGGTAACACATGCCATTCAGTGATAGGAGGGTTAGAATATAATAATTCATACTTATCGGGATATACCTGCAGTCTTATAGGAAATGTAATAAACTCCTTTTTGGAGCACACAATATAATATCTGTGACGGTGCCCATCTGGAACATAACTGTAATATTGTGAAATGCCAGCACTGGTAGAAACCGTTATAACGGTGACAAGATTGATAGCACAACTAAGCGCAGTTAAGCTGGTGAGAGAAAGTACTGTAAGTGAGAGGAGAGTAGTTGCATCAAAAGACTAAATGGAAAATAAAAAAGTGGGAGAGAGCAGCAATTGGGTTACGTGCCTCGTCTAGACACAGCATAAAGTATAAGGTATGGTGTAGCACATCCTCACATAGCATTTATAATGACAGTTTTTTCATGTTAAGGTGCAGACTTGGATAAATCTGTGTTCGGCACTCGTGAAATTGTCAGCATTCATTCTGTGAGATGCAAATCATTAGATGCTGAGAGAATTTAGCCAACTAAACTAAATGTATCTCCTCAATACTTTTTTCATGGTGTTCAATTGAGGTAGAACATAGCAATGTTATGTAAGTGTAGCCATGCCACCTGTGGCTACTAGCCTGCCCTTGTACTGGCAGTAAGCCCTGGTCGGAGCAGGCATTGCCAGCAGTTAATATGTGTTTTTCCCACTCCTATAGAGCAGAACGGCACGTTGTACAGCAGTACCAGAACTCGCACGGGTTTGAGTGTCCTTATGTGCCTGAACCAATAATGAGAGAGATTGAGGAGAACCATGAGAAATGGTTAGTGGAAGTGGTTAGGGACTATGTTCAAACGCACAGCCGGAGTACATTCCACCATCTGGAAGCCAGAATAGCCTACTTAGTGGATGTGTGGGAAGTAGAGAGGTCTATTTATATGGATCGAGTAGAATATTTGTCCTACCGCCACCCTAAAAGGGTATTTTCAGTTACAGTGCCTGACAGTACTGGGCATTAGTCAGTAAGCCAGACCCGGAGCATTATTATTGAGTAATAGGTTCACCATGTTGGGAGGGCCCTGGGTTGTATAATGGAATGCTGACATGATTATGTTTCCAATGTAATTACCACAAGTATGTATCATGTGTTGTTATGACTAACATACTGCATTGTCTCTATTGTTTTGTGGGTTATTCACTGAATGATGCTAACAAATTTAGGGTCCCAGCGGGGCCATTGGAGTTTCCACCAGAGGGAAAGTGTAGCCATGCCACCTTTGGCTACTAATCTGCCTTTGTACTGGCAGTAAGCCCTGGTAAGAGCAGGCTTTGCCAGCAGTTAATATGGGGTTTCCCCACTAATTGGTGCTGAATTTGATTGACAGTGGGAGGTGGTGACATCAGGCCTGAGCATGTCTTATCATGGGACAGACCTGGTGCCCTTCTCCTGGCTGTATTTAAGGGCAGTACCGCCCCAAATTCAGTAGTGCCTCTTCCCACAGAGGCAGGTTGCACACAAGGAGCCTGAGATTGGGGCCTTTCCTGTTCCTCTCCCCCTTGGGGGAGAGTGAGTGTAAACCCTGACAGGGTCTCCTGATAGAGGATCTCCTTATAGGGGAGTCGGGAAGAGCTAGGACAGCTGCAAGGGCCCTGACCTGTAGTGGTTGTCCAGGGACCATCATTCAGTGGATAGCTGATCCTGATAAGTTGTGATTAGGCAGAACATTGCTGTGTTGTGGTGAATTCAATAAAGACCAGTCCTATTTGCATATACCTCCTGTCTGGTGTGTGATATTACTGGGAGGAGAGTGAATAATTCTACAGTGGGAGATCTCCTCCATTCATCTTGGAACCTGTGGCAGATGGAGGTGCTGCACTGCTAGAGAACAATGTGGGTAATGTACCCCAGAAACCTGATCCTGTGTCCCCACTACCATCGGCGGACAGCTCAGCCCTCCTGTTACCAGCAGGTATCATGCATCACACTACCAGTAATGGCCAACTCTCGCACCGGGTGGGGGAAACAGCATTACATACAGTAAGTATGCACATATTGTTCTGCTTTGCTTCCAATAAAGTAAAATTACCAAATTGATTAGAATCAATAGCTTTCTCTTCATTTTTTCCCTTTGAAGTTGTTGGTTAGTTAACTATTCGGTGCATGTAAGAAATTAAAAACTAAAGTGAGATATTGATACAAATAAGGAATTTGAACATTTATTTCCCCAACTGTATTTTGTAAAATCCATGAATGTTAAAATGTATTTCAATTATTACATAACAATAATTTATTGTATAGGACTGTGTTCACAAACCACTTTAAGAAAACGACATTTTACATTTTTATATTTTGTTTTAGGTATTTTATATTTTGTTTTGAGGATACTCAGAGGCCATATAAGATCCATATTCATAATGCAAACACCTGCAATATTATTCTACACAGTATGCTTAAACAATAACAAACTTGACCCTATCACACTCATGGTGCATTAGAGTAGAGCATATGATTGATGTATCTGTGCTCCATGCATGTAAATAACTCAAAGCCAAATATATTAATCAGCAAAGCTTTGAGGAACTGCGAAGGTAAACAAAAGAAATATGAAAATAGTGTAGCAAAATAAGGTCTGCAAATGTGACAAACAGGATTGTTATTTAGTTTTCTGATTCAGTTCAGTCAATCAGCCTCAATCAGGTCAGAAAACCCCATACCAATTAGGGGGATTCACTTATCAAAGTGTTTCTTGTTCTAAAACGGTGGCATACATACTACAGCAGACTCATCAAATAACTACATTATCTGTTCATTTCAATAGGAATGTGTTTCCTTTGCAAATTTAGTCCATTGTTGTTACCCCAGTTTTACAGCAAGGAAACTTTGATAAGTAGACCCCTAAGAGTAAAATGTGTAATTTCACATAAAAACTATTCATTTAAAGAGCCAAATCCTTGTTTTTTTAACATTAACTTATTTATTTTTTTACACAGGATTGAAGCAGGGGGTCTCTGGTTCCCGGGAGCCTCCTGCTTTCGGAGATGCATACCTCCATAGGGGGTGCCGGTAGCCACTCCGGCTGGGTAGTAGGGTCTGTATTTTAGCTGCTTTTCAATGCTCCTGCGCAATGCTGGCCAATAGGAAGGTGTGACGTCATCCGGGCGTCATCCACTTTTTGGAGGTAAGTCTTTCTGGAAGCAGGGGGTCCTCAGAACTGAAAATAATAGTGTTCATTTCCGGAGACCCCCTGTTTCAATCCTTTATTAAAAAAATTAACAAAAAACAAAGGCTTGGATTGCCTCTTCAACTGCTATCATAATGCAAAACACAAAAACCTAAGAAAACATTACTCTTTAGTTAAACTCGTCCCTTAATAGCTTTCAATACAGAAGTTTTACACTCCAAAACGTATTAATTGACGTTGTTTCTTTACAACTATGGAAAGCACACTGCGGCTTACTGTACAATGCAACTGTCTTTAAAAGTGAAAACCTATGCTCTAGGTGTCATTGGATTTTCACCCGAATGCATTTGGCATTTAATTTATATGAATTAAAATTCTCACAATATGATTTTGTATATATGTTATTTTAATAATGTCCCTTGTGACTGTATGATGCAAATACATATCAATAATAATTATACATTGTTGTCAGAAATAGTTCTCATAAATGGGTATTCCTCTAGTGCAGAACACTGCAGGTCACAAACAAAACAGAGAGCCGGTGTACAGGCAGCAGTAATTACAGGGACAAAGTTAAATTGGAACACTGAGAATAGCCTTTTGACTTCAGTCTATTGTGTTGGGTGCTTTTGGACAGATAGTCTGGTTAATTTTCGTCATCAAACAAATATATGTAAAAATGGACAAAGCTTTAAATCTGTGCCTTGGGAATACTTAATTGACAGTACTGAAAATTACTGTTACATTAACTGGACTTCGGTATTCAAGCAATTAATCTCTATAAAATGTAAAAAAAAAAAAACATTTATTTGCCCTCAAAACAATAGTTTGAGCAGGTTTATTCCTGAAGAGAAAGAACACTTTCTTCAGCAGCTTTTTTTGGTGAACAAAAAAAACACTTTTATTTTTAGGTATTTCATGGGTGCTATGCTTTTTAGATTTATAAACGGGCTGTTCAAATAAACGGAAAAGTAAAAACATTAGTACTGTGTATATAAATATATACAGTATTTCAGACATTACAAAACTTTTGCTGTATAATTTTACAGTGCAGGAGATCAAAATCTTGACAGAGCTAACAAAATATACCTTAGAAACATAGTTACAACTAGCAGACGTGTGTTACAGGAGAAGGGAGAAGGAGTGGCTCCGTGAATAAGGACACTGACTTACACTGAGTTGGGAGCAGGTGAACCTGGTTCGATTCCTGGTGTCACTTTATCTCCCTGTGCCTCAGGCGCCAAAAACATAGATTGTAAGCTCCACAGGGCAGAGACCTGTGCCTGTAAAATGTCTCTGTAAAGTGCTATACAAGAACATGCTATTGTTATTATTATGTGAGATGGAAACGTTTCCGATACAGTAAATTCCCTGTAGGTAAATATTGCTGTTAAAAATAAATAATTAACCACCGTATTCACAAAGAATTATTTATACATAAATGTAAGACTTACTATCCCCAGCGCTGTGGCCCAACAAGGAAAAGTCTGCGGTGCTAGGGACAGTGTATGCCACGATTGCGCGTTAATCCTTTGGCGCCGCGATCACTGAGGTCACTGCACTGAAGACATCGAATCTTGCTACATCTGTATCTGCGCTAATCAGAGCAAGCAATGCATTTGTGGCGGTCATAGGAGGTACAGTATTGCACTGCCATAGGGTCATGTAATAGATTTCTTACCCTGTGGCAAGAAAATATTTAACCCATTTGATGCCTGATGCTACCAATGCATTGCAAAGGAATGCCTTCAGGCACCAAAATTTGGAAGGCAAGACGGGAAAAATGTACTTTGCGCCTGGATCACTTATCATGGTCAAATAACTATATTGGAGTCCAGGCACAAAGTACATTTTTCTTGTGTTTGAAGGCATCAAATACTATCTGAACAAGCTCCTCACCCTGACCACATGCAGCACTGAGATCTGACTACTACAGACTGTTCACTATCCCAAGGTTCAACAAAGAATCCGGCCGCTCCTCCTCTTATCGTGCACCCCACAACTGGAACAACCAACCGGGGACTCTTAAAGAGAACACTGGTTTAAGTTATTTCATGACTTCAGCTGTCTCACATTTTAATCTGGTCTGTAACTGTTACATACGCCCATAACATATATAATCGCTAAACTGTCCATGAAAATGTCTGTAAATTGAATGTATATCCTCTGTTCATTTTGTGTAACCAAGTACAGTACACGTATTGTCATCATACAGTAACTCTGTGCCCAGGACAAACTTGAAAACGAGAGGTAGCGGTCAATGTATTACTTTCTGGTAAAAGAGTATATAAATAAATAAAAAGATTAACATACAACAAACACATTACATATAAAACATGACAAACATAACATCCATACATATCAATATTAAACCTTTAGAAGCCAAAGTGGCTAACTAGTGGGTTGACCATTTGGCATCAAAGGACTTAATATGCAACACAAATACCCTACAAATAAAACACAGAAAGCATAACATCTATATGTTCACATTTTAAGCATTTAGTAGCCCAAATGGCCAACTAACCATGGATTGACCATTACTAGCTGGCCAAGGGAATCTTAGGGGTTCATTTATTAAGTTCTACAATGTCATTATGTATGTTGTATCTATAGTCTACGTTGGCTAGTCTTATTGTCCATGTCTATAGGGCCCATTATATACATAGGCAAGACCAGGCTAACACAAGCCTGGGGTCGGTGAAAAAGAGTTGATCATTTTTTGGCACTAGTTAATATCGTCATGTATCAGAGTTTGGTAAATAGTAAGAAAAAGACATTAGCCATTAATTCTTCATGTCCATGCTCTCTCCACTATTAAAATAACAATGACATATCCCCCTCCGCAATAATGCCCCTTAGCACTGCTTAAACCCTAGTGATATCTCTTAGAATGGTGAATAAAATTTGTCATGTATTTATCATGGCTGATAAATGACACCAAAGTGATAATCCAGTTTCAAAATGTTTGCCCATATTCATTACAGAAATTAAGAACTTAAAGCTGCAGTTCAGTCAATATCCTGCATGTGTGTTTTTTTTAATAAATCAGTTCTGTAGTAAGAAAAAATACTTTTAGCATTTTCTGTTTTAAAAAAAACAACTTTGAAAGACCAATTTTCTTGTATTCTATTTTAACAGCCATTTGCTAAGGCACTGCCCCTTCATGTCCTGTCACAAGCCCTGGCACACCCCTTTGTCAGCCCTGCCCTCCCTCTAGCACTTGTCAGTGCAGGACTGCTCATGAATATTCATGAGCTTCCACTGACAGACAAGCAGAATATAAACAGATCCCTCCCTAATTATGTCACCAAATTTTGACCTATCAATACATGGAGAACGAATTGACTGACAGCTATACCGTTCTTTAGGTAATTAGAGATGCACACATAAAACTATTGAAGTAAAAAAATAAATTAAAAAAAAAAAAAGACTGAACTGCAGCTTTAAATGGAAGTAGCCAGGAATTCAATCAATATATTGGTACATTCAACCATGGACAGTGAAATTCTTGGTGTGTGTTGATGGTGGGAAGGGGTGGGTTGTCAGCATGGGGTGGGTCTGGTAGGCTGTTGGGGGCCCCCAACGACCAATATCTGGGATTGACTGTCTGTGACGGTTCAGGTGATTCCTTCCCCTCCATGTGTCCCCGACGTCCCACGCTTACCTTCCCTCTCTGATCCTTCCCCTGCTAGCCTCCTTTCCTCTATCCGCAGCTGTTCCCCTCCGGCAGTCTCTGACGCCATCTCGGCGTCAGCGCGTGCTTCCCGCAAGGCTCGCGCACCCGCGCGGTCCTCTGTTCCCTGCTCCGGCGTTCCTGGCTCACGGCTCCCCTCGGTCTCCACTCTTGTCCCCTTACCTCCTGTGGCTTGTCCCTCCGTTCCTCCCTCATCCTCAGCGGGTGCCCCTGAGGCATGGTACTCCGCGCGCCTCGTGACGCAGCCTGTGAGCGCGCGCGCACTCTAAACTTACAGAGGGTGCGCGCACACGCGCCTCTTCTAGGCTTTCTCAGCTTCCTGGCTCCTCCTCTCATGTCCTGCAGGCTCCTCCTCCTATTCTCCTCCTCCTCACCTATCGCTGCTGTCTCCCACTTCACTCTCTGCTCCTCCTCGCTCTCCTATTGGTGTTCCCTTCTTTATAACTCCTGTCTGTCCTTTCTCTCATTGCTCTGCATAGCTCTTGTTACCTCTGTGTATGCAGTCCTATGCTTGACTCTCCTCTGTGTTTCCAGCTTTGTTCCTGCTCCTGCTTACCCCTGGATTTCCCTGGTTTGACCCCTGCTCGTCCTGGACTACTCTGCTCTCTGTTGCCCTTGAACCTTGCCTACGAACTCTACCTTGCTGACTTCTGTGACCCCTGGACTTTGGCTTACGAACATTACGATTCTGACTTCTGTATCCCTGGACTCTGGCGCACGGACACTACTACAGTAGCGACATACTTTATCGCACTAAATGCCGGCGGCATGCCGGGATCTACCCCAGCTGCCGCCAGTAATAAACGCGCGCCGCCGCGTTTCCCACATGCACACCCCCTCCACCTCGCGCGCAATTTACTCTCCTTCCGGACCCCGAGCCCGGCTTCTGCTCTGCCCCTCTGCTTCCCCGCAACCCCGCTTACCTTAATTTCATCTCCAGGGGTGTCGGGGAAGCCTGCGGAAGCCGGGGAAGACGGGGAAGCCGGGCGCGCGTGTGACTGTGACGTCACAGTGCGCCGCCACGCGCCGCGGCTACCCGCTTCCCAGCCGCATACAGCCAGCGGCTTTTGCTCGAATAAGAGCTGCCGCTGCTGTACACCACTACTCTTACTCTGAACTCCAAAGGCATTGCAAGTATTTCTAACCATCTCTCTACAGGCCCAGCAATGCCATACCACACTCCGGGCATGCCCTCACTGCTGTGGGTGCGTGGTAATACCCTTCCCACCTCAGTACTGGGGACTGGCCAGGACTGCGGGCATACAGGCGTGACAATGGGACAGTGGTCCTTGTTTTCCCTACTTCCTGGCAACACCTTATTCTCTATTACACAATTATTTATTGTCCCAACCAGCTCAGACCTGTCACATAAAAAGTGGAGAAAATCAATGACAGGACGATAAAATTGGTACAGATTTTTAAAATACAGTGAGTACATCGAGTAAGGCCTTCCCTAGTTCCTGCTATTGTTCCATACATCGCTCTCTGTATTTTGCTAACGCAAAGATGTGCAAATAAAGAATTTGAAGTACATCAAGGCAGTCAGGGTAAGAAATAAAGTAACAATAAATGTGCAGGCAGGAGGTTTTCATTGTCTAGCTATTACCTTTAAAATCTTCATCCATACACCAAGATAGGGGTGGCCACCTGGTCAGGTTTTAAGGATATCCTTACTTCAGCACAGGTTGCTCAATCAGAATGACTGAGCAACTGATTGAACCACCTGCGCTAAAGCACGTATTTCCCTAATATCTGGCCTGTTGATGGCCTTTGGGACTGGAGTTGGCCCCCCTGGCACCAAGATATATTTCCATGGCAGGCTAGCATGCTTTCTAATGTAAATTTCTATGTACAGGTGCGCCGATGAGTATTCTAAAACTTGCCTTAAAATGCCTTGGAAAATCTGGGGCTATCACCAACAAGACCCAGGTACATGCTGGGTACATGCTGCAACATTTCAGTGACATTTCTGCAGAGATTAATGGCCCATCGGATTAACACAGCAGGGGTCCCTGGCAGTCCCATTCAGTTTGAGGTACCCCCGCTGTTAATCCGATGGGCCATTAGTCTGTCTGCAGAAATGTCACTGAAATGTTGCAGCATGTACCCAGCATATACCTGGGTCTTGTTGGTGATTGCCCCAGATTTGGTTTAGATTACTTGTCCGCACTACAGTAAATACTGTATAACCCATAAATCTTACACGTATGCCCTATTGAACTAAAATGCTCTTCAGCCAAATGGTTGTTAAATTGGAAAACAGAGAGAAACAACAATTGAGGACAAATACTTTGCAAATGTTTAAAGGTTTCCCATAGAAATAATCTAATAGGTCAAGCAAAAGACCACTTTACTCAATGATTCCATAATGCATCTGCAAGCCCTGGAAGGCACATTTGTCAACTGATGGCCAGATGGCTTTTTGGATTTAAATGGCCATAGTCCAAATTGCTACTAAGTTGGATATGATCAATTCAATAGAAAAACAGCACAGATATAGTGTTTCCATTGCGCATAGATCAGACGCCAATGCAAACCATAATTCCTAAATGCCCATCCTGGCAACACATGGCCACACCAGAAGTGTCAGATGGTGTTCAGTCTGATCACTGCCTGCCAATCTATTCAACTAAGGATTACTTTTTTTTTTTTTTCATTTAACAAATGTGTTTGCTAATTAACTAGCTCCAACTACAATTTTCCTTATTCAGGTCACTGAAAATCATGTCTTTATAATGCCACTCATTTGACAGCACTGATAACACATTAGTCTAATTGTGAAGTACATTGTGATACACAAAGTATTTTGCAGCTGATACCGTGCAATATTTTTCCATTGTCCTACCTTTTATCACTCACACTGTACACATATATTTGATAACTCATATTGCTGAACTGTCATCATGAATGTTGGTTATTTGATAACACAAAATGTAATGTTCTGTATTTAATCGTTTTCCTATGTTTTTTTGTTGGCTGTTTCAGTTGTTCTATTCATCAGTGTTACTTTGAATTAAATATTTTGCTTTTTGCTTGATTGGATCGACATAAAACATTTAAAACAAATCCGTGTGAGAGATTGAGATGGAGAATACAAGGAGGGACATTTTATGAATATATACAGATAAGAGTTTTTGCAATACCACATACTTCGATTTTGAGTGGCTAGTTTATATAGATAATAGATTACATACAGTACAATATATTCATGCATAGTTCACTTAAGTCCATAAAACAAACTACTATTCAACTTTGGAGTTATCATATATGAAAAATCATTTATTTCTCTTTACTTTGTGCAAAAAAATAGAAATTGAATTTGGGCCGCTTACATTTAAATTTACTGTTGTTTTTGCCGTAACAAACATGAGAACTAGATGATGCAAGCAAGAAGATTCACAATCTGAACATATAGTACGGAGATCACAAACATTATACTGATTGCCACCTTTGATTTTTTACTGTAGAAGTCAATTGAATGCACAGTACTTGCAAGAGGGCTATAACTATGTCCACAGTACATTGGCCATTGGATATCAGATAGCAGAAATATGATACACAAGATTAGTAGAGGGATGGTACTGGCTTAGAATGCATACGGAAGTGGCAACACAATCTCTTAATGTAATCATTCATTATGCCAAAAATGAAAACTATTCGATCAATTTATTCTGGCTACTGTATGCTTATCAACAGTAAAACATGGATCTTTAATGAGAATGTGATACACATATAGAACGTTAGCACAGCTTAACTAGTAAATTAGGGTTATTACTGCTGCTGACTCCAAATCTTCTCATTGGATCTTGCTATTTTGATCCAGTGGTCCTGTGATGTGGCTGTGCTTTGATCTTCTCCTTTCTTAATAACATTTAAAATACATTTGATTGAATGACTCTGAAATTTTCCTAAGCAAGAGGTATAATAATTAAAGCTATATTTTATTATTGGGAAGCCTCTTTTCAGTGCAACAAAAGGTACATACGTTAATCAATACAAGAATTTATCCGATTTGAACGCTTCCGTTAATATCAATATACTAGCTTATATACCCAGCGTTGCCTGGGATAACATTTTCCCGCTCCGCCTAGCTCTACGCTCACCCCCCTCCTTTCACATCTCCATTTCCCGCCCCCCCCCCCCCATTCACAGTTCCGATTTCCTGCTTCACATCTCCAATTCTTCCCCCCCCTCACACCTTCATAGCTCTGTGGCGGCGGGTCACTGGGGGGGGTGGCCGGGAGGGTTGGGATTCCCCCCCCCCTTCACAGCAAGGCGGCGTCTCCCTGGGTGGGCGGGTTGGAATCTCCCCCCCTTCAGAGGTTAGCGGCGGTTGCTCACCTTTGGTTAGTGATTCCCCCCACCCCTTCCTTCAGAGCTCGGCAGCAGTGTGTCACTGGGGGGGCGGGAGGGTTGATTCTCCCCTCCCCCCCCAGTTGCAAGTGGGAGGGTTGTGCGGCTGACTGCAGGTGGGTTAGTGACAGGGTGCGGCGGCTGACTTTGGGTGCGGTGTGTATTGTATGTCTTTATTTATAGATGAACGATATAGTAGAGTAGGGTCTTAGAACTATGGGGGCTATCACTAAGCTCAATGCTTTTGCGTTCTAATGTTCAAAAAAAGTACGTCAGTTAAAAAGTGAGGCCGGAGACGCGATTCACTAAGGCCTTGAGCCCATTTTTTAATGTACGTGCTCAAAATTCCCACAGCGTACTGTACGTGTTGCTTTTTTTTCCCCTGCTAGCGTTTTTAAACGCTGTTTTTATAAATTAAAGTATGCTTTTTTGGAGTTATGTTTTATTATTGTGTATCTGGTGCATTAATGTATTGTAATTAGGGTGCCCATTCATTGAGTGCTATAGAGGCTTATCATGCCCATATTAGTATTATATGGGTATGATGTACCACTATACTTTTCAATGGGTACAGGGTGGGTATAGACAGTCCGGGTGGGTGCTTAGGCCTCCCGGGTTTGTATCGGGGCAGGGTGGGTTAATCCCTTAATGACTATAGCGGTTAGCAACTGCTAAGGTGATTAAGGGGTTAGGGGCCATTAGAATGTATTTATTATGTACTGTATACTGTATATGCTTTCTTGCAATGGAGGACAGAGGGACCTGCTGTTGTGGTAAGGATAACTGTATTTATTTCCTTTATTTATGTATGCTAATACAGTGTTTAATAATGGGCAAATAATCTATTATCCATATCTGGATAATAGTTATTTTGCACATTATTGTACTGTATGTGTAGGGGGGTGTATTTAGTTAGAAATATTGTTTAGTATTTTTGTAGGCACAACATTGGTACCGCAGGTCCGCGGGTACCCCGAGTCTCCCGCGGGAACCCCGGACGGCCGCGTGTACCCCATGACTCCCGCGGAGACCCCCACAGGGTCAGCTGGGGACAACCGCCGGCCTGTTGTATGGGTGTTGCGCATGCAAAAATGTAAAGCAAGAAATTTTTCTAAGTCCAGCTTTTTTTGCGGCTACCTTGAGTTTACGTGTTTTCTTGAACGCAACTTTCGCGTACGCTAAGGTTGCGTTGCTTAGTGCATCCCGCTTAAGGGCAGAATTTCACGCAAACAGGGTAACGAACGAGCAAAGTTGGACTTAGAAAAATTTCCAGAAAAAAATCACTTTTAGAACGCAAAGGGACTGTTTGCGTGGCTTAGTGAATCGTGTTCAGCGCAACATCACGTTCTAAGAGCACGTTGCGTTCTAAAAACCTCTTATCGGAGCTTAGTGCATGACCACCTATGATCGAAGCCTTCTTTGTCATGTTTAGAGATTGGCAAAAAAAATGTGGATATGGATCTGCCTGATTGTCCGATGCCTTTGGTCTGCGGATTTCTGCAAATCAGTCTCATTGACAATCAATGGAAGAAGAGGATAAGAAAACAGAGCACTACTTCCAAGCAGGAAGGTTAAGTCAAGTAGAGTGCGTACCCATGAGAGGCAAAATTACAAATTTATTGGATCTTTAAAAAAGCAACATATTATTGCAGAAAACCCCCCACCAACGCGTTTTGAGCAAGGCTCTTTATCAAGATAAAAACGCTTAGGTGGGGTTTTTCTGCCCTATTATGTTGCTTTTTTTTTTTACTTGACGTAACCTACCAGCTTGGAAGTAGTGCTCTGTTTTCTTATCTTCTTCCATGCATGCTGTGAAAGCGAAGGCACACCTATACCCCAGGAGGAAGGTATTTACTCACCAGGATACTGCAATCAAATGGGAGTAATTGGCTACTTATTGACACACCACTCACCACTTATCTACATTGATGTTTTATGTCAGGACACTAGAGTGTGCTGATCCTTACTACAGTGCCAGTGGGATCTCTACCAGCTAATTCGATTAATTGTGGAATTGTGATGTCATTTTGTAGGTGTTTGCAATATCATTATGATACAATAGGGGTATTCAGAGGATTTATGTACACATCATGAGCTAATCAAGCATTTGTGCCTGAAGTTTTAGAGCACCACACAGCTTTTTAATAGTGACCACATTGGGCTTTTGTCTTTATTCCTTTGTGTTTTTGCACATTATACAGCAGCAGAACTTGTTTCTTAAGTCATTAGGACTGCCATCAAATTCATAAGTGCACAGAAATGCAGCCAGAAAGGAATCCTACTTTACAGTACATAAAGAAGACCCTGAAGGTTAGCATGTTTGTTTCAGTATTTCTATTTGGTATGCACTTTTTAGGCAGATCTATCTCCCGTATAAAGACACAATTGACTGAATTTCAAATACACGGCAGACATTTACATATGAAAAAGGAGAGAATACTGTAATAGCAAACTGGACCAAGCCAAATCTCTAAACACTGCAGTCATACGATTTTGGAATTAAAACCTTTATCTCTGTGGTCCAGTAAAGCATTTCAATTGATTTTTTAATGGTTAAGGCATTTAAGACCACCACTGGGCCATCCATTTCTTGTCTTTATGGACAGGCAATCTCATTTAGGAATGTTAAATGTGTGCTGCGGGATAATGTGGTGGCCATGCCCTCTTCCAATAAATTGTTTTTGTTAAATACCAGCTCTTGGACCCCTGGTAGCAATTTCCACATCGCGCATTTACTTACCAGCTGTAACGGATTCCAGGTACAGTACCATCAAAGGCAGCTGGTTGTTTGAAAATATTCTCCGGCGCCCGTCATAAAGAGAGTGATTGCCTACATGAAGCAGCTCACGTAATATGACATTCTTAAGTGATTATGTGACAATAAACCACATATGACGTACACGTGTGTATTCTCAAGTGCCTGGTTTTGCCAAACTGAAACCGGACTGGCCAGAAACTCACCACAATCTAATCATATTTACTAAAAAATGTTTTATGCCAGTCCATCAGCACAGCTGCATAATATCTACACATGTTTTGTATGACAACATTGAAAATAGCTAAGCTTCTTACATAGTTATATGGTTGCATAGTACAGCGGTGCGCAATCTGTGGGGCGCGACCCCCAGGGGGGGCGCGAGACTGCCGACGGGGGGCGCGGGGTTTACAGAGGCCCCGCGCGCTTCCCGAAGGCACTTAATTTAAGTGCCGGGGGAGCTGCAGGGCCTCTGTAAACCATACTTACCCGTGGCTCCGGCGGCTTCCTCCCGGCGTCGCCATGGCAACGCGGCGTCAAAATGACGCTGCGAGGTCATGTGACGTCACGTTGCTATGGCAACGTGACGTCATTACGCCGGAGCGCGGGTAAGTTGGGGTTGGGGGGGGGCGCGGGAGCGAGGGGACAGCCGTCAGGGGGGCGCAGGGAAAAAAGTTTGCGCCCCCCTGGCATAGTAGATGAGGTTGAAAAAAGACAGATGTCCATCAAGTTCAACCTATGCTAAATTTTGACGACAGATACTTTATCCTATATTTGTACCTACAGTATATTGATCCAGAGTAAGGCAAATAAAAAAAAAAACAGTGAAATATCATCTAAACCTTCAAGATATACTAAATAACTTTTTAATACAGTACATCTGGTCCTGTATTACACATTTTGTATATCACAAGGTTTCACATATAACGTCCTTAAAAGTTTGTCATATGTTATACTTTGCTCAATTTAGTAGACAAGTGTTTCCTTGGGTGTAAAGAGAGATTTTAGAGCATAAAAAAAAGTTGGATTTTTCCTCCTTTCCACGGTTATAAACTTTTTGTAATCTGATACATGCTCTAAATTTGCTAATTAAAGTAATATTGCTATCTTTTAAGAGGCTATTAAGAGAACTGTTCCTCCTATATCAATATTATTAGAAGATATGTCTACAAGATACTTGCGCAATTAATCAAACAATTGAAAGTTACTCCTCTCTGTTCTTTTCCCCTCTTTATCTTTCCTTTTCAGAGTTGGCTTTCCAGTTATTACTTGGCTGCCTTGCAGCAGACATTAATATTAGTCTAACAAGTGCAAGTTCGGCAAAACTGCTAGCACAATACTTCAATCAGAATTAAAGTATGACATGGTGGTTCTGCTACATTTCGGATTGTCATTTTGGCCCGCCCAGGTAACTTCTGTTTTATTTAATGTCTCATGTCATCCCTGACATATATAAATGGGACGTAAAGATGCTGTATGTCACTAACAAAGGGCTTCCCAACTCCAGTCCTCAAGACCACTCCAATTGGTCAAGTTTTAAGGATATCCCTGCTTCAGCACAGGTGGCTCATTCAGTTCCAGGTTCATCAGAGGTGGCTCAGTCAAAGTCTAAGCCACTGGTTGAGCCACCTGTGCTGAAGCGGGGGATGTCTTTTGTTATAGGGGTAGGTCTAAGCTCACCTAATTCTGTTTTGCTACATAGCTCTTCCTAACTTTTAATTGTTTATTACAAATTAAATGTATCATCTCATTGGTATAGTCTTTAATCTCATGGTATAGTTCTTGCTAACCAATGTACTGTAGCACAACACAATTAATAGTACAGACTGTGAAAGTGGCAGAGCAGCTTTGGCAGTTTACTTTAAATCACATTCATGTCAATTGAACTTCATGTGTGTTAAAGGAGCAGTCTGCACTTTTATTTTTAAATCCAATATTTTATTGAGGATTTGAAATAGAAAGGGTCTGGGAGGTTAAAATGAAGCTTTACCCAGAGCCCAGTGCAGTCTAAAGGTTACCATGCTTAGAGATGTGGGGGGAAAATTGCAGATTTGGATCGGCTGGTTCCTCTGGTCCGCAGATTTCTGCAGATCAGTCTCAAAAAGGTCTACCCACCATCTTGGATGAAAAAAAATCAGACAGAGAGCAATCTGAAATCTGTTGCCAGATTGTTAATATTACACATTCTGATTAATCCGGGGAGGAGAGGGAGAGAATCAGTGGATGTTGGCTCTAATCCTATTTGGTCTGACACCTTTCCAGTTATTAGGCTGGGACTTTCGGCTTATCAACTCTGTATAGTTGGTATGGAATTCCTTTTAGGAAGTGTGGGACGGGACTCCTTTAAATATATTTTTCATAGTCATTAGCATATCTCCCAGCCAGGTACCACAAGTGTGCTCCTTTTCCTTCCCCAGTGAATTTACAGTCCAACAGCAGGTGAGGGAATAAGTGCAGTTGATGGCAGTGATTGGCCACAATATTTTGTTGGAGTGACTGTTGTTGAGGGGATTGTAGCCATGAGTCTAGCCTATTGAATTGCTTGAGGAGGTTTTAGGTTTGACGTAAACGTGTGGAGAGAAGGTGCTTAGCATGTACAAAGTGTTGTGGAGTTCCACAGGTGGCAGTCGGGGGAATAAATTTTTAAGGCAAGAAAGAGCAGTAGAGGTGAAAGTTTTGAGTAGAGCATGGGAGACCAGCCAGAACATAGCAAGAGATCAAAGCTGATATGGGTGAGACTGGCGACTTAGATAGGAGCAAGAGTTCTGATGTGGTGTGAGGGAATGGGATTGAGAGCATGAGTGAGAAGAGAAAATCATCTTAGAAATGTACAAGTCTTTAACAAGAGAAAAGGAGTAAAGAGTGGAAGAAGGAGGGGGGAAGCCACAGAAGCAATCTCATTGTGGATGGTGTCCACCTTGCTTTTAAAGTGGTCAACAAAGATTTGAGTAGAAGTGAAGGAAGGGTTTGAAGCGGGAGGAGAAAGTCAGAGGACGTAGTTACATACAGAGAAAAGACTGTGAATTGGATTTCTGAGGGTTGAGTGAGGAGAAGTTATTTGGCCATAGAGAGAGCAGAGTTAAAGCCAGAGAGGAGACATTTATAACATAGAAAATAAGCATGAATGCTAGATTATAAGCATTCAGTGGTGCGAATACAAGTGCAAAGCAAGAGGGTTTGTGAATTTTGCAAAGGCTTCAGGTTAGAAGGATGAGTGTGCCGGACAGATTGAGAAGATAGAGTTGGACAGTAAAAGTTGACAAGAAGTTCAGGTTTGAGAGAAAGGAGAGGTTCGTGCTTGAGGTAGATGCCAGAGCCGAGAGGTTAATGAAGCAAATGTCTTGAGAGTTGCAAGGAGAATATGTAGAAGAAGAGAGAGAGGAATGAGTGGGGATGAATGATAGGAGGTCATGGTCAGAGTGGAGAAAGGGGGTGATATAGAGAAATAAAAAAGGGAATCGTTTTTTATTAAAGACCAGATCTAAACAGTGACAATCTGTGTGTGTGCTTTAAATTGGTCTAGGAGGTGAAAGAGAAAATGTGAGATGCTCAGGAGACTGAGGGATCAGCAATATGACAGTTGAAGTCCCCAAGTAAAAGAATGGGAAAATCAGAAGATAGAAATGCTGAACAGCAAGGAAGAGAAGAAAACTTATGGAGGCATAGGATAGAGCTGATATCGGTAGCTGAAGAATTCCTACCCCTCAACCCTGGCCATTGGAACATGGGGAGTGTAAGAGAGAGACCACCATAGGAGATAGCGGCCTCCACAACCATCATGATGTGAGGTTAGGTTTCTGTTAAAGCAAATAAAGTGAGATTAGAAGTGATTCTGTATAACCAGAGCCTTGTTCGTCAGATAGCACAGTAGAATAGAGAAGAGAGGAAAGGGACACAATGGGTAGGTATTATGTTTGATGGGATGGATTGGAGGAGGAGTGAGCAAGAGCAGGTGTGTATATGAGGAGATATGTATATTAGGAGAGATATATCACCAGCAGAAAGAAGGAATAGTGAGAGAGAGGAGGTGAGAAGAGGATTTGGTGAGGTGCTTTTTACTGAGTGGTAAGAAAGTAGCTGGCATAGAGGTATGTAAATAGTGGTGCAGAGTATGGGCACAGACAAGGTGGAGAGATGAAGACGTAGATGGAAGGAGGAGAGGGGGAAGTTGGAGAGAATGGAAACATTTAGAAAGGAGTGAGGAAACTGCAATGAGAAAAAGCAAGAGGCCTTCTGTATATTGCGATGCATTTAGTAGTAGGGAGAGACAAAGGTTAGATAAGTGAGTTACTAGACACAGCAGGCTCTGAGGAGTATGATTAAAAGATCAGATATGTAAATCAGGCAAAAGAGGGTGGGGTAGCACTGAATAGTAAACCGTTATATGGTTACAGTGTTTGTTGGGCATACATTTTCAGAGCATTTTAAAATGTTACGTTCTCACAGTTGCAGAGTTTCTGTTGAAAGCTTAATCCTGTTCTTCCGTTCTTACTCGCGTCGAATCATGGACGGATTGCACCGGTGGGACGATGCTGTGGCACCCCAGCAGCTGCATCGGCAGGCGGCGCCCAGCTCACTGACTACCTGCAATATTCTCCCTCCTTCTGTCGGTGGCAGGATCCAACTTCCACCCGACCGGAGGAAACAGCTGCAGAGACGCAGGACTGATTTTCTTCTCAAGATAGGTATATGTGTGTTGGTGTGTGTGTGTGTTAGTGTTGTCAGAGGGGAGGGGGGGTCTTACCTCCTCTAGAGCAGCCCTCCTCTAACAGCATTGCATTGTCATGGTGACTCGACGTCACATGATGACGCACTGCCATGACAACGCGATGCTGCAGGTAGAGGGACGCTCTCCAAGGAACCACCAAGTATGTACAATCTGCCTCTGTCTCTAATCCATCTTCACTCTACTTAAGGGGCACATCCAATACAGAAGGACTATATACTCTAACAATATAACATGACCAAGCAAGGAAGGGGGGGGGGGTGGATTGTAACTAATTAGTAGAGACAGATGGACCTACTGTACCAAAGAGATGTTCATTTGTTCATGTCTGTTGCAAAGGTTAAATCGATAGAAGTGAAAGCAGCTTGATGTAAAGACAGATGCACATAGCAAAGAGATTTTTGCAATCAATCATGGGGCCACTAAACCTCTACCATTTGTAAAAAAATAAATAAATGATGTCAGTAAATGTTTAATTCCTGCTTTGTCTAGATTTGTGTATGATAGCAATCCTGAAAAGTTAATTAACATTCTGTTTGGAGATAAATGTGTCCGTACACATGTTAAAACTCTTTCTTTCTGGGTGGTTTTCGAGCAATTAAATGTGAACTAAATGTGAACTAGCTTTTGTATTAATCACAACACAGTAGGAGTGACGATCACACTGGAGCAATCAAGTTATTGTAACAATACTGTTCAGTAGGCCATGATTAATATATGTTACATGAAAGCTATTTTAAGTCAAATATATCCAGAATAGAGATGGACAAAACCAGTGTGTGTGAAATCAGAACCTTGCATCTCAAGACCAATACAAACATGCTTAAGATTTTCAGAACCCAGATAAAAAAAAACCAAAAGTTTTAGAACCAAAACACCACGCCAAGTGCCTATTATCTAGTTTTTTTATCTACATATTATTTTAAATATATATATATATAATTTCAGTAATTATTATAGTTTCCTCATTGTTTTTACAATTTCATATATATTTCAAGCATTTGTCATGCTGTGTTATTTTACTATTTTCCTGCTCGTTTTGATTTGTTTCCTTAGATTGGTGAAAATCCAAAACAAAAACTAAATAAATAGAGTTTTGCCAAAACCAGAATCAAGACGCAAATAATTAAAATAACGCATAATAAATGTAAACAAAAAAATATTTTAGAACCAAAATACAAATTCAAGGTACTTGAGACACACATTACTGTTCAAAAAAGGTGTATTATACAGGAAGGAATACAAACGTTTTGGTCCCAATGTTGACCTTCTTCAGGGTTAATGAGCCAAACACGCAATAAGTAGAGAGAGGGGGGGAAAGGGGGAGAAAGAAAAATCCTCCTCCCAGCAGTGATAACAAATGACTAACCAATCAGAGTCCAGAAACTGGCCCCTGGGGCTCCATTTTGGACCAAATCCATATGTTGTAGAAGAAGCAGTTATACTCTGCTGTTGTCTACTGCAAATTCAATGCAAAATGGCTTCAGTGCAAAAAAAGATGGCATATGAAATAAAAACATTGGGGAAAAAAAACCCCTGTCTGTTTGTTTCTTGTAGCAAAAGCTAAACCATTGAAGCTAAACCGCTCCGGAAATTCAACAGACACGGCAGAGCGCAGCTGCTTCTTCTACAACCTATGGATTTGACCACAAAATGAAGCCCTGGGGGCTAATTTCATGTTCTATGGCTGGACGTTTGCTATCACTGGTGGGGAGGTGATGAAAGGGGAATGAAAAGGACATGGCTTTCTGGCTAAGCCATCGTAGTGTTGAGTTACTGTAACTTGTACAGTAACTTAGAGTAGGTTTCAAAAGGCCCATATTTTTATTTCTGAGCATCAAGTCTACAGTATTAGTTGTTCTCTTTATATTCCAGATTAATAGTTGGGTTTTACACGGAGTTGTGTGTAATCCTCTTTCTAGCTGGATTTATTAAAATCCGCATTTCTTAGTATGAGGTAGATGGTGGATCTTTAGGTAAGTAAAAATAATTGGAATATGCTTAGTTAATGGATCTGGTCGATATTGGGATGATTCTGTAGTATGGGTCAGATGGCCAAAACATGATGTTATATCCTGTGTACAGCAAAACAAAGGCTGGGTCATTGGACTCAAAACTTGGTGACATGCTGTGGGTTAAAACAGGGGTGTGCAAACCTTTCAGTCTGCACCCCCCTGCATGCTCTCCACCCTTGCTTGCACACCCCACCCCCTAACCTGGTGTCCATAATCTCATGTGATGCTGCGTTACCATGGCGATGTGTCGCTGGAAGCCACCTGAGACCAGGTAGGGAAAGTTACAGAGGCCAAGTGCGTGCTCCCTGGCATTTAATTAAAATGCCTTGGGAAAGTGCGCGGGGCCTCTGTAACCACTGTGCTCTCCCCCACATAAAATCTCACGCCCCCTGGGGGGCGCGTTCCATAGTTACAAGATGAACAATAGTGTTGGCCCCTCCCCTGGGACAATTTGTCTTGATTTACTTCTGTAAGTCCTGAACTGGTTCAGAGAGTTCAAATAAATGCCGTGGCCATATTTTTCTTTGAAACTGATTTTGCTACCGATATAGCAAACTAGACAGTCTCAGGTACCGGGGCAAGCCGCTTTCATGCCACCCTGACAGCCCTGGCACAGGAGGATCAATGCAGTGGGGGGTCCAATATGGAAGCATGGAACACCTGCAGTATGACCGCGACGGACACAGTGTCCTGAACCACAGATTGTTGCGTTTTCAGCCACGGCTTTGGAGACAGTAACTCCTCCTACATCTGTATGTCGGATGAGGAAAGAGTTATCCCAAGGGTTGGGACATCCATTCATATACAGGAAGGCACATCAAAATAATATAGCTCATGCTCTAAGATACTATAGGCAAGATTTATCCAACATTACTTTGAGTGAGTGAGCCATAAGATGCCTTACACTTTAGCATTCTTTAGTAAATATGGCCCTGTATCTCTTCTCATTGTTTTGTGCACTTCCCTGTACAGTATTTATACAGTAGGATATTGACTTAATGGATGATGATAAATATGAGGAGTCCAAATACAAAACTGTTAAAAACCTCAGAGTTGATCCAATGAAATAAAAAGTGTCATCAGGATGTCAAAAAGATAGACAAGCAGGGCAAACTAATGCAACATAAAATGGAAAAGCTCCCTAATAAAATATTGATGTCTCTTTCTGCAGTGTTTGAGAAATTTAATTATTAAAAGCAAATATTGTAGCAAATAGGATTCAATCCATCTCAATGAAAGTTACATTTCCCTATCACTGTCACATTATTACACTTTGGCTTTCAGTCTTTTAAGACACCAAACATGGTAACACATCGAGCTACAAATCACAGTTTTTTTACAGTAATTTACTCTGTGAGTAATATCTAATTGGTTATGATTGATGGGCTGCATGGTTTGATGTATTATTGAGGTGAAAGATCACTTGAACCGAGAATATGTGTATGATTTGAAAACAAACATTGAATTTACAAAATAGGCCTATTGCTTACATAACTCGTTAAAGGAACTTTGGGGCCACTTCATTAAACAATTATATTTTCATAACAAAATTGGACAAAAATGGCACACAATTTGATGCAATAAAAATCTTTTGTTTAGATTCATTAAGAATTACACAGTTTAAAATCTCAATTGCTTACAGGTTTTGCCCAATTAGCTGCAATACCAGGACAAAACTGACAGAAATCTTACCTCTAGCCATTGTATCTCTTCAAAAATCCAGGGGGAGCATGGGAGAGTTCAACAAAAAAAGAAAAAACACAACTAAGTGCAGATGTAGATATCAAGTGAATTAATAAGATATCTTGGCTCCTGTGTGATGCTGACTCACGGTGTGGCAGGTTGTTATGGGCACATCAAAACCTTGGTAATCTGTTCTTTGGGGATCGAGTTGGACCTCAAAACATATATGAGAGAAAGAGGGACCATTGCGCAGATCAAAATTGTTCTTATTCTTTTTAATATATAAAATGTTTACAATTTCGATCAGCACAATGGTCCCTTTTTCTCTCATATATGTTTTGAGGTCGAGTCACCGTCATTATAAGTGCAGCCTTATAGGGAATGGGAGAGCGCGGCGGCAGCAAACAAGCAGTAACTTAACATTGACCATGATTTTATTTTAATTACTGCAGCAAGGTAATAAACCACTCCCATATTATACTGATATACTTAAGGACAGTATTGTATTAAAGGGAAAGTGAACTAAGGTCAGTGGCATATTTAGTAGGTTAAATGGAGTTGGTTGACACCTTTTTTAGCATTGGACAAGTATAAGCATATTTTAAAATCTTTTTTTTATTCATTTTTCTTTTCCGTATTAAACATTGTGGAGGGTTTTTACAATCTATCTAATGTCTTGTGATCAGACTGTTTTTTGTACTTGGCTAAACTTGCGGTGAATAATTGTTTTTGTTTTGTCCATTTGTTTGAATAGTAATTATGATGCCATTGTTAGTCAAACAGATAAACATACAAACCTGATATTCCTAAATTCAGCACACCTGATAAGCACACCCATTTTTAAGAGGACTCCAGTAGGTAAAACAGTGAGTTACTTTAAGGGTGTTTGGATTTTTCTAAGGATGCCCATCCGTTACCTGCTACCTGGGACTGCACCTTTAAAGAATATATACAGTGTGTGAAAAGCAACAGCAATAGCAGAATTCCCAGTAACTTGCCCGGCTGCACTTATTTGCTACTAGTAAAAAACACGCACAAGAAGGAGCGCAACGTGTGTATAAGTCAAACATTCCAATTATAGCAAGGTTAAAAACGTATGTAGCCAGGTCCCCTCTGTATCCCCAGACCTCCATTTCTCTTTTTACGCCCCGACAGAGTAAGGGCAGTTGCAGGGGCGAGTGCGTCGCCAGGTGCTCCCGGCGACATAAGCAACAGGGCGTCACCATCTTGTGCATGTTCGCTCATGCGCAGGAGTTTGCGCACGCACAGTGTAGCCCACGGAGTAGCGGTGGCCATGTTAGGGTTGGCATGGGAGTTCCCGCATGTGCAGGGCCATGCGCAGAGGTTGGCAAAGCTAGCGGCGGCCATTACAGGTGAGAGAAGTGGCAGCCATTACAGGGTTGCGCATGCGACTCTAATGTTAAAAAGCTTGGCATGGGACTACAGCCCTCAAAATGCACAGAGGCAGACAGGCCACCTGACGCCAGGGAGCCAATAGGGCTTGCAGATTCTCCTGCTGGAGAAAGATACATTGTTGTGCACAGACCATGCGAGTCAGTTGGTGCTGGGATAAGGTAGGGGGAGGTAGTGTGTAGGTTGCAAGTGGCTCTTACACTAGACCAGGTTACCCCCCTAGGCCCATCTTCCCTTCAGTTTGTGGCTGCTATAGGGAAGGCCCCTGTAGTAAGGGACTTTGCCCTGTTAGCAGTCAGTTTAGTCAGGGACACAGCTGCAGTGCTGCATGCTCTGACAAGAAGGGTCAGTGTTGCAGGGAATCATTCTCTGCAGATCAGAGACAGAGACTGTCAGGGTGGTGAGGTCATCAGAGGGAGACCATCCACCAGGAGGAGGATGCCATTGCTGAGGCTTCAGCGCTGGACACAGACCGGTCCTCTTCCAATGTTCTGATGTACCCGGGTGCAGGAGCACCGGGCAGGTACCATCCAAATCACCAAGTGCACTACCTATACATTTCATCTTAGTGGGCAGCGCTGTTCCACACATGGGTGGGGGTGCGGGACTATTGGTGACTATTGGGGACTCTTGAGTACACAGGGTTTGTGTTGGTTAAAGCCCTGCAAGGTGACCGGGTAGTTGTGCCTAGTTGTGTTACAGGGTGACACAAAGGTTGTTGTTGATGTATGCTGTATTGTGTATCGGCCCTTATAGTAAACCTGTTTTATATATACCTTTGGTGTATGTGATTTATATATGTGGGTTCTGTGTTAGGGGTCATTCTACCCTTAGAATCCTACACAGGTGGAGGCGCTGTTTATGTAAGATCGTTCCAGAGGATACACCCCAGGCTCTCACTGGCGGAGGTTCAGGCCTCCTGTAAACCTGACAGGTAAAAGCACCACACCTGGTAATACATATAGATTCCCCTCACATGCACTCTATCTGCGATTGGGGGTGGGGAAACTGTGTTACACGTAGATAATCATTAAACATCATAAATGTCCTCATCCTACATGTGAAGAAGCCCATATTTCAAGTGGCCCTTTTTAAGAGGCATGCAGTATGTTTAACAAGAGTGGAACAAGTGGACAACAGAACAACTGTTTCCCCTGAAGTCCTTGTTTGAACTGCGCTGGAAAGGAGGACATTTTATATTACAGACTTTAGAATATGCAGCTCTCTCCACTCTAGAGCGCCTTCTCTCCTGTGTATTGCACTTCTCAAAACTTCCTCACTCACCTTAGTTTGCCTTCCTCTGGATCAATATACTGTAAGTACGGATATAGGATAAAGTATCTGTTGTCTAAATTTAGTATACTGTAGGTTGAACTTGGTGGACTCATGTCTTTTTCAACTTCATCCACTATGTAACTATTGTGATGCCTACACCACGTTGCAGTCTCTTTTAGTCCCAAATAAGGCAGGGAACAGTATCTTCTAAGCATGGGGTTTATTTACAGGGAAAAAATAACAACGGGCCCACTGACCCTTTAAGAAAAACCAAATAATAAAATCAAATCCTATTTCCATTAGGAAAACTTGTAGAAACAACGAAGGGATAGGGAGTGATCACAGGACCATACCAATTGTATAATGTAATCAATTATGTAAGTGAGGTAATCAAAAAGATGGGTGCAAACTGTGAACTGAAAAGTGAATCAGAAAAGGGAAGGGAAACACAAAATGGATGTGCACCCTAAAAGAATTCACTTATATGCACACCAAACTAATGTAAAAATTAACTTTTAATAAGTATCTTAAAACATATATTACCTAAGTAATGTGCAATGTGGATTAAAAATATATTAAATCAGACATATCTGGCATCCGTGTCTTTAATTATTAGGTCGTGCTGTCCCAGATATCCACTTAGTGTTGATGGGATACAAAAGACAGAGGATTCTAAGAGTCAGGGTGTTAACCCCTCTGGAGCAACGATGAGACCCAGTAGTGATAATATATAATTGTTCACAGATAGAGCTTCCTTGCTAGTTAGACCAGTGCTACGCACTGCAATAGGGGCGTTGGTGTATTGAAGTGCAAATGTCTGAATAGTGAAGTTAACATATACAGTGTAATGATAATACAGACACTGCAACATACAACCACCAGACTCAGCAGTGCTGGAGTAAATAGCACAAAGATAATTGTGAAGGCACCTCTCATAGAGTGCAAGGAAAGCAAGCACACAAACTGTGAAAATAAATAAATAGATAAACAACTATCTGCTAGGGTCTACAAAGTTAAAACCAGGAGACTACAGACACTGCATTAAAACAGCTCCAAGTAGGAGACTGACAACATTGCGCGTCCAACGCGCGTTTCCCTCCAGCAAAGGAGCTTCTTCAGGGACAAATTTTACTGGGGGAGAGAGGTCTGAACCCTTTTATACACACTCAATACCCTAATTACAGACTCAATTGCTGTCAGCTGTTAGCACATGCGCACTGATCTCACTTCCAGACTGATTCAGCAAAGTACTCAAACACCAATAAATAAATTATCAGAGAGAATTCCAAGACTTGTACCTTTATTTTGGCATATTCCCAACATAAACCGGCTGTTCGCAAGGTTTTTAAAGCTATAAACTATGATCGCCATATTTAGTGTCTCATGCGCATGTGCAGGGACTTAAACAGTATTTTCTTCTAAGTCTGTGTACGGCGCGCATGCGCGGGGACTTCGGCTATAATTAGATACTTTTGTCTCCATTACGCATGCGCGAGGGCATAGGTCGTATTTCTATATTTGTGCCACGACATGGCGCAATATGTACATTGCCACCGCGCATGCGCAAAAACTTAGAGTTATAGACGGTTTTACCTCTGTTGTACTGCGCATGCGTTGGGACTTAGGAATAATTCCGGTCAGTTACATACAGCGCTAATGTGAAGTGCGCATGCGTAACAACTTAGAATTTATTTCGGCGATCTTTGTATAATGCGCATGCGTGGGCACTTAGAAATTTTCCGCGATTCTTGTTAATTTCTACAGCGCATGCCCGGGGACTTTGAAATTATGTCAAAATACCCTCCATCATAGTGCGCATGCGTTGGGACTTAGAAATGATTCCGGACGATTGCATACACCGCTAATGCGATCTGCGCATGCGTAAGAACCTAGAATTTATTGTCACGATTTTTGTGTACTGCGCATGCGTGGGCACTTAGAAATTTTTCGCGATTCTTAGTAATTCCTATAGCGCATGCCCGGGGACTTAGGAATTATGTCAGAAACTGCCCAAGTATGTTTTTTACACATGGAAATTCAAGGTTTCATGAATAAAATTATAATTGAATGCATAAAAGGGGCACTGAGTGTGAATAAAGGGTAAGGGTGTACAGAACCTATGTTACACGTATTGTAGTGGTTGACAATGCAAATAAAATTATTTGCAATCCCCCATATGTGTAAAACACAATGTGTCAACTTTCAATGCGGTGTTGGATAAATCAATTAAACAGTTGAAAAAGTATGACTGTATATGTGTCTGTAATTTATTATTCTTGCTCGTTATATATAACACATATACACACATTACACAGATACTAAACCCACTGCTGGGTTTAGAACTTAAGTATTATAGTCACTAGTCTAAATAATAATACTATAATTTATTTAATATTTACAATACCAGGGCTGGAAATTGTCATAGTGGACAATGAAAATGACATAGCTGGATATCAGAGAGACAAGTAAAATGTATATACATAATGTGAATAGATGGCAGGATACATATGTTTGACCAAAAAGTCCCTTGCTTAGATGAAGGGCGTGAAAGTGAACCCCTCATTAAGACCATTTGGGCTCCTAGTTTTTAGCTTGTAAATCCATTCTGCTTCGATACGAAGCAGGGATTGGTCAGTGTTTCCACCTCTCATGGGACATTTCAACTGATAAATGCCCATGAATTTGATGGCATTAATATCGCCGTCATGACATTGTGCGACATGTCTAGCCACGGATGTCTCAGCAGAGTGTTTGATAGAATTAATGTGTTCAAGAACACGTCTGCGTAGCTGTCTGGTCGTCTTGCCAACGTACCTCTTACCACAATTACATGTGATAAGATAGATAACGTTGGTGGTACGGCAATTAATGAAACTATCCACACAGAGTTGTAATGTGTTGTCATGATTGGCGAATGTTTTGCCAACATTGATGTGTCTGCAAGCTTTGCATCCCTGGCAACGATACATGCCTTTCACGGGACTCAACCAAGTGGTGGTCCTAGCCCATTGGAAGTGGCTGTTTACTAGAGAATCCCGTAGGTTCCTAGACCGCCTGCTGGTAATAATGGGTCTGGGGCCTATAAATTTGCCAAGTCCTCATCTGCCTGAAGGAGATGCCAATGTCTAGCAAAGATCTGTTTAATAGCCCACCATCTTTTATTGAAGGTGCCAATGACTCTGATTGTTTTGTCCTGTACCTTCTCCTTATTACTGGACAGGAGTGAGGCCCTGTCACTATGTAGTGCCCGATGATAAGCCTTATTTAATGTTTTGGTGCTATATCCACGGTTGAGGAACCTAGATCGAAGTTCTTTAGATTGAGTGGTAAATTCTTCGATCGTAGAGCAGTTACGTCTGAGACGGAGGTACTGCCCTATTGGGATACCCGCTACCAGACTCCTGGGATGCTGGCTCTGTGCCAGTAACAAGCTGTTGGTTGCTGTGCTTTTCCTAAACACCTTAGTTTGTATGTTACGCTCATGATCAACATAGATGTTTAGATCTAGGAATGTTATGGAGGTAGTGCTCAGCACGGTGGTGAGCCTCAGATTAAGCGTGTTTGTATTCAGCTTCTCAACAAACTCATGCAACAGTTGACTGGTTCCTTCCCAGAGAAGTAGGATATCATCTATGTACCTGATCCACATAGAAATGTGGTCAGTGTACATAGATAGTTCCTCATTAAAGACGTGGTTACACTCCCACCAGCCCAGGTACAGGTTGGCATACGTTGGTGCACAGGCTGTGCCCATTGCCGTACCTTGGGTCTGGTGGTAATACAGCCCATCAAAAATAAAATAATTGTGTGTTAAGACGTAGTTCAGTAAGTCTAACACAAATGAGTTGTGTCTATTGAACCTACGGTCCCTAGTTGTTAGGAAGTATCTAACAGCAGTAAGACCATTCTTGTGGATGATGGAAGTATATAACGATTCAACATCTAGACTCACAAGAATGGTCTGAGATGTAACGTGGATGCCATCCAGTCTCTTCAGTGTATCTTTCGTATCCTGAACATACGATGGGAGGCTGATGACAAAATCCCTCAGGACCTTATCCAAATATATGCTGCTACCTTCGGACAAACAATTGTTGCCCGAGACAATTGGGCGACCAGGGGGGGACTGTAGGCGTTTATGTACCTTCGGTAGAGTATAAAAAGTCGCCACAGTTGGTGACTTGCGATACATAAAGTCAAACTCACTTCGGCTTATCATGTCCGCGTCAAGAGCATCCTGTAAGATGTTCAACAGTTCTAATTTATATTCAGATGTGGGACTACGTTCCAGGATCTCATAGCAATCTTTGTCATTGAGAAGTCTCATGTTCTCCTTAACATAGGCTTCAGTATCTAATATAACAATGTTACCACCTTTGTCTGATGGTTTGATGGTGTAGTCCTTGTTAGACATTAAATCTCTTAGGCCGGTTCTTTCCTCAGATGTGAGGTTATTATCAGACTTATAGTATTTTGGTTCGGCTTCAAGATCCCTAGTGACACAGCCAACAAATAATTCAACAGCCGGACAGATGGTAATAGGTGGAGTAAAGTGGCTCTTGGTCTTAAGGTGAGTAAAAGGACCAGTTATGTCACTATCAGGTACAGTATTTTGGTCAAACAACTGACAGAGATCCTCAACATCTTGTCTTTCCTGTACAGTCATACCGTCTGTAAGTACATTTGGGTTATTGGCAGTACGCTTAGAGTGGAATTTATGTAGCAATAGCCTTCTGCCAAAGAGGTTCAGATCCTTCACCCACTCGAATAGATTGAAATCTGAAGTGGGTGAAAAGGATAATCCCTTCCTTAACAGATTGAGTTGAATGTCACTGAAAGAATGTTTGGACAAATTGAAAACTTGCAGGGCATCATTGTCTATACAGTTGTTATTTATTATGTGGGTGCATTGGGGTTTTTCTTTGTTCTTAAAGACCTTTTTTCCTCTCCTATTGCAGTGCGTAGCACTGGTCTAACTAGCAAGGAAGCTCTATCTGTGAACAATTATATATTATCACTACTGGGTCTCATCGTTGCTCCAGAGGGGTTAACACCCTGACTCTTAGCATCCTCTGTCTTTTGTATCCCATCAACACTAAGTGGATATCTGGGACAGCACGACCTAATAATTAAAGACACGGATGCCAGATATGTCTGATTTAATATATTTTTAATCCACATTGCACATTACTTAGGTAATATATGTTTTAAGATACTTATTAAAAGTTAATTTTTACATTAGTTTGGTGTGCATATAAGTGAATTCTTTTAGGGTGCACATCCATTTTGTGTTTCCCTTCCCTTTTCTGATTCATTAGGAAAACTAACTACACATTCAGCTCCAACCCTTACTTACCCGGGTGGATAGCTAAGCTCATTCCACCCAAAAACAGATATTATAATTGCTGATCATATAAGTCTATGTATACAGCAAATAAGGGTTTGGCTTATCTGTAAGTCCAGACATTGGCGCAGACGTCCTTGCTTCAGCACAGCTCTCTCACAGCAGTGTCTCTCACTCTTTACCAGCTTCTTTTAACCAGCTTCCAATAGCTGGGGAGCACCTCTGTCTCCCCCCCTTCTCTGGGGAAAACCAGTCTCACTGTGCCTTGCAGCTTCAGTCTTTTAAAGCACTTCCTGACTGTTCAGAGTAGGCTGATTAGCTTCATTAGTCCGCAGCTGATAGTTTCTCTCTGAGGAATGAACTCTGCGCTGCCAAAAGTCCTATAGCTGCCCTATTCAGCCCCTAGAGGACAGCGATGGTACCACACTATGTAACCTCTAACCACCAAACTATCCCTGCCAGGCCTCCTCTACTATTTATATTTGCTCTGACCACACTTCTTTGCAAACAACATGTTTCTTTTTACCAGCCTCATTATTCCACTAACTCCATTCATACTTCTCCATCTCTCCTTCCTCCTCCACTTCTCAGTTCACATGAACTCCTTTCTTATAGTACCTGCGCTCTCTGATACTACACAGCTATCCCCCCTGCACTAAAGCACATCCTTATAAATCCTCCCAACACATTTTCTTTCTTTCCATGCTTCTTCTTCTTGCTTCTGGGTCAGGGCCTAAGAAAGCTTTCCCCGGCTCAGGACTAAAGTTTTCCATGAACCCCCAACCCATGTATTTGTTCCACCTCCTCAAATTAAATAACCATCCTCCCCAATACACACACACAAACAATAAGCCCCGTACCCATATACACACACACAATAGGCTGCCCTCCCCAAATACACACAATAAGCTCCCCTCCCCAAATAAACACACACAAATAAGCCCCCATCCCAAATACACACACACACAAATAAGCCCCCCTCCTAAAAACACACACAAATAAGGCCCCTCCCCAAAAAAACACACACAAATAAACTGCTACACACAATATAAATATATATATATATATATATATATACACACACCTTGGGGGGGGGGGCTAAGGGGCCTGGGAGGGCAGGTTTACTGGATGGGCCTGCTGGAGCAGCATATCCTTACAGACCCACCAGATGAGCAGTGTCAAGCAAAGGGTTTGGCCCTTCAGTCCTGCAGGAGGGAAGGGACGGGGGTGGCAGCCAGTAAAGGAAAGGGCCTGGCTTGCCTGTAGAGAGAAAACTGTAGGGTTGCTGCAAGGGGGCTGGGCCCCTTGACTGGTCGGGTCTGGGACAGTAGTTTTAAAGACTTCTCAAGAGGTTTACGTGGCATAGAAATAATGTAAAGTAACATTCCAATTTGTAATATGAGCATTAAGTAATGCATGTCCCAGGAGACCATTACAATTTACACCAGGGATCAGTGCACTAGACAGAGCTGCAGAGTTGAACAAAAGTGAATTTATTTTAAAAAGTTTCCACAAACTTCCAGTCTCTTTAGGCTGGGAAGAATATGTATTTACCCCCCTGCCCCAATCAGGGAGATGCCAGCTAGTCTGGGTAGGAACAATATTCCTGGTCTCTGCACACGCCCCAGAGCTGGTTGATAAAATTGCTGTGGTTGAAGGTGGGCCAGGACAAGGCTGATACAATCCCCTTCCACAGACCATACAGATACAGCCCCAGGGCTTAAGCTTTCTTGCAGAGCAAGTCCACTTAGCAGGTGGTCAACCTCTTCCTGGTTCCTCAACAATGGGCCTAATCCCATCACAGTGTCCAGGCCTACAATACCCAAACTATGATGTGATTACAGCTCAGTTTGCAAGAGAGAGTTAACCCCTACAATTCCCCACTCTTGAACAGAGCTGTAATCACTGTTTTACATCCTTTAAGAGGAACATAAATAGGACTGGTACAATTAACTGTACATACATAAATAACTACATCATATAATTGAGAGGCTTAATGGCGAGCTTAACCTTTATTTAAAAGCAACCAAATCTACCCCTGCTGTGTCACAATACACACAGCACAAACTCACAATTTGGATAATAGTCTTGCGTTGTGTGTCTTCCGTATGTAAAGATTATGGCTCATGTCTTTGAAATCCCACTAGACTGCAGTTCAGCACAATGTCTCAAGTTCAACAAATGGGCTTTCTGCCATTATATTGATACTATGGGAGACATTTTGAACATGTCCTCTAGGGTCCTTGTTTGAGTTTATTTTTGTATCCATGTTACCCAATACCACATACCTGTAATTTGGTGAGTGAATAATTTGAGGCATAATAAACTGTGCATACATTCGGGGAGTATTCATTAAAGCAATTTTAACAGCAAAAGTTTGAAAAAAATATATTTTGTTCTATTTTGCACCTTTCCGCATTACTCAGAGCATTTTGCCCAAGCTTTGACTTGCTGGTGCCAGTTTACCAATTGGAAGTATCAATACAGGGTATGTTCATATATTACAGTGAGATGCATCAGGTTTTGCAGGTATATTGCTTCATTTTCCCACCTTTTATTTGCACCAAAAATTCAGCAGGCCTCTGCACAAGAATCTGAGTCACATGTAAGAATCTTATCAAACAAGCTACTTCCAAAAGATGAAACAGAGACGAAGAATGGACCAGTTGTGGGAACGCACATTTGTCTTTGTGTTAATGCATCTCCCTCATAATGTGATGCATCCCATTTTTATCTCAAGGCATCATCTGTGTCTTGTATCATGACATCCAAAATCTCTGCTTGGTCTGAAGTACTTTCAGTGTCTGTATCCAATGATTATCAAGAGTAAAATTTGATACAGCACCAGGCAATAAGGAAGCGTTTGAACTTTCTGGGATCTTGATAGACATAATTAACTAATGAAACCTACAATTACATGGTCACCTCTTCAATGAATCAACATTTGAACATATTATGCACATAGGGACTATAGTAAGTGACCGTTAATACTCCTTTCAATTACTGTAGTTTTGCAAGATCCTCTGCCCCTGAAGTAGTTAAACAACAAAGGATTTAGAAGAATGATGGGAAAATAACATTTCATCAAACATCATGGAGGAAGCCAAAGTTTACTATCACTGCTGGCCAAGCAGTAATTACTATATGAAAAAGTAAATGCCACACAGACGCTCGCTATTCGTTTGCAAAATGTTAAGTTTGATTATATCAACCAAAAATGTCAGTTGTGTCCAGTGAAATAGTTGTTGGATGATATGTCAAATTGATGAGTTTTTTGTTCAATTAATACTTTCATTTGTTACCTACCATTACTATTTTTTGAAGATGTAGGTGAAATCAGAAAGTAGGTTATCATCTATCAATTCTGTGGTCTATTTTAGAGATAGCTGCCTTTGTTGATTAATTAACAATTCGGACATACTGTAGTTTGAGTTATTAAAGCATTGTTCTGCACCTATTCAGCGAATATTACACTTCATTTTTTGAATAATGACAAGCATGGTTCTAGTGCCGATTTGTTTTACATTTGGGTCTCTCTCTCTAATGTGTGACACACACTGTTTCTCCCTTCACACAGACTGTCACATGCTCTCTCTTACACACATATTGTAACACTCACTCTTTCACACACATTCTCACACAGTCAGACACTGTTACAGACAGACAGACACACACACACACACACACACCATCAGTCACACACAGAGACACAGAGTCTCACGTTTTATTCTGCTCTGTAATGTTACATACGCCTATAACAACATATATTATCTCTTACTGTGCATGCCATGTCTTGTATATAATGTATTACCCTGCTCACTTAATGTAACCATGTATTTGTAATCATGTTTTTGTCATCATAACTCTGTGCCTAGGACATACTTGAAAACGAGAGGTAACTCTCACTGTATTACTTCCTGGTAAAACATTTTATAAATAAATAAATATAGAACGGGTTACCGCTAATTTTTAAGGTAATCAAATTAACCATAATTTTACAACAGCCTAATGACAAAAAGGATAAAGAATAACTTGAATGTTTATTCATGTTACAGACTCAAAAAATCTTTTTAGACTGATCTTAGATTTAATGTAATATCTGGCACTTTATGTTTATTTTGGTATGGGTTAATAAGCTCATAATCCACAATTTCCATACAATTAACCAAGAAGAGTACAGCATATACATACTGTATGAAGTATGTGCCAATAGTTACTGTAGTGGGATTTTATTGATTTAATTACTGTTCAAATCAGGTTAGCCTTGAGTGCTGAACTTATTCATAATGGGTAGGGAAATCAATTAATGTTTGGCATATTTCATCTTACTTGTCCCTTATATACAGTTCACTTAAATTCTATTGAAGATATGGAGTGAAGTCAGCACACTCACATATAATTTCAGAATGAGGTGTTTATAACTATTTTGTGTATGTAATCCATGGGAGCAGAACATATAGTCGCTATGTAATTCATGTAGTCACTTATTGAATAAATCTATAAATGGGTCAATTGCTTCAGGTTTTTTTTTTAATGCTATTGATCTGTTTTTTCCAGCACTCGATACAATTTGAAGCCAAATGCTTTTGAGTCTCCAGTAATAAAAATAAAATCGTATCTGGCTTTTTAACTGAAACACAATTTTATCTAATTACTAGCTTTTTTACCCGGCTTCGCCCGGTGAGCTGCCGGCATATCTTCCTGCACTGCTGCCGCATATCACGTTGCTGCCGCATCTCACCTCGATGCCGGCACATCTACACGCCCTACCCCCCCAACCCTCCGCTGCCGGCAAATCTACCCGACCCTCCCCCCCGCTGCTGACACATCTCCCCGTGTTGCTGCTGCATATCCCCTCACTGCCAGCACATCTCCCCGCCCCCCTTTGCTGGTACATCTCCCCCCGCTGCCGTCAGATCTCCTCGCCACCCCCTTCCGCCCGCTGGTACATATCCCCCCATTGCCGGTGCATCTCTCCATGCTGCTGCCGCATCTCCCCTCGCTTCTGGCACATCTTCCCGCCCCCCCCCTCCTTCTGGTAGATCTCCTCCCGCTAGCTGGCACATCTCCCTGCCCCCCCCCCCTGCTGGAACATCCCCTCGTGCTAGCTGGCACATCTCCCCCCCCCCTGCTGGTACATCTCCCCCCGCTGCCGGCACATCTCTCCGGCACCCCCTTCTCCCCCACTGGTACATCTCCCCCCACTGCCGGCGCATCTCCCCATGCTGCTGCCGCATCTCCCCTCGCTTCCGGCACATCTCCCCGCCCCCCCCCTCCTGGTACATCTCCCCCTGCTAGCTGGCACATCTCCCCGCCCCTCCTCCCCCTGCTGGTACATCTCCCCCCTGCCGCTGGCACATCTCCCCGCGCTGCTGCCGCATCTCCCCTCGCTTCCGGCACATCTTCCCGCCCCCCCTCCCCCCGCTGGTACATCTCCCCCCACTGCTGGCACATCTCCCCATGCTGCTGCCGCATCTCCCCTCACTTCCGGCACATCTCCCCGCCCCCCCCCCCGCCCCCTGCTGGCACATCTCACCCCCCCCCCAACGCTGGCATATCTCCCCCCCACAACACACACAGCCCCGATCCAGCCAAGGACAAACCCCGTCCCTTAGTAGCCATACCCCCCGCTCCTGCTCTAACATTTTTGCAGGACACCCGTTGGAAACTTAGAATGTCCATAATTTGGGAGGTGAGTCATATTGGAAGCTCAAAATAGTTGCGTTAACCTCCAAATCCGCAGCAGAATGTCCAGTAAATGTTTTGTTGTGCTACGTCGTGCCGTTTGTGAGATTTCGATGCTTCGGACAAAAAAACAAACAAACGGAATAACAAACTTAGAAATATAGTATAGATTTTTGAATAAGCAGTATATGGGTATGATATAATTTTGCACGGAGGTACATTTGACCCCATGTTTTAGTTTTGTTCTAAAATATTTTTGTGCTTTTGTTTTTACAAGAGTTGTCCCATTTGGTTTTGGATTGTAGGGAAAATGTGCATTTGATCAAAACAATCAGAACATCATGATCTGTTCTGGAGCAGTTTTTGTTTTCTATGTAACCAAGTATGATGGTTGCAGACTATTTAACATAAATAATTATAATAATTATAGTTGTGTGCTTTGTGTCTGTTTCCAAATCCATCAAAAAACAGGATGAGGTCAAACAAAGATCTAAAGGTCGTAAGTCCAACTGGAACGGATTGGGACTTAAGTAGAGTATATTTATTATTGAATATTATTTTTTCTGGAAACCAAAACAAGGTTTTGCCCGATTTCGGTTCAGACCTAGCGTGCAGATGGTAAAATTAGTCTGGTCACAGACGTTCGGGCAGTTTTAATATCCGCAATCTGGGCTAGCGCCTCTCTAATTTTTAAAAGTTTATTATTATATTAAACTACACTTTTATCATAAAATCCAACAGGCAGCCTTTCTCCATATTTCTGCCTTTCAAATTGATCAATTCCAAATGCAGGTAGTTATCAATTTGCGGACCAATTTTCATGTACAACCAATACCTCCCTTAATGAAATATTTTATATGAAGATTTCCATAAACATTTAGGTTCTTATTATTATTTAAATATATAGTTCTTCATAAAGTAAATGTGCAAGTTCCGTGCAAATACTTTGGTACAGATAAACTGTAGTAATTCAGATTCTATATGTTAAAATGGCAATCCAAGCAGGCGGTTTTTTTATAACATAGTATTGAAGTAAGGGGTCTCCGGAGCCAAACCCCATTAATTTCCTGCTTCTGGAGATACCTCCGTAGGGGATGCCGGTTGCCGCTCTGCTCGGCAAGCCGGGTTCATGTAATGGCGACGTTTCAAAGTTCCTGCGCCCTGTGGGCCAATAGAATGCCATGACATCATCCGGTGTGGCTTCCTGTTGTCCCCAGTGATGTGGGAGCTTTAAAACTTACAGGAGATACTGGCAGCACCTATGGAGTAAAGTATCTCTTGAAGCAGGGGGTCACCGGAGCTGAAATGAATGGGGTTCAGTTTCGGAGACCCCATACTGAAACAGATCTCTCGGTTTGATTGCTCCTTTAAATCCTATGAGTACAAAATCAAACACACACACACAGAACAGACAACACATACACACACACACATATTGAATGCCCAAAATGATAATGCCCAAAACGAGAGCTTTAAACTTTGCCCTTTGAAGGGTTGTATCTTGAGAATCAGGGGGTCCCCAGAGCAGAAATGAATGAGGTTTAGCTCCGGAGAGTCCCTGCTTCAAACCTACAGTTGTGTGAAAAAGAAATTACACTCTCTTTGAATTCTATGGTTTTACATATCAGGACATAATAACAATAATCTGTTCCTTAGCAGGTCTTAAAATTAGGTATATACAACCTCAGATGAACAACATCACATGACATATTACACTGTGTCATGATTTATTTAACACAAATAAAGCCAAAATGGAGAAGCTATGTGTGAAAAACAAAGTATACCTTATGATTCAATAGCTTGTAGAACCACCTTTAGCAGCAATAACTTGAAGTAATCGTTTTCTGTATGACTTTATCAGTCTCTCACATCGTTGTGGATGAATTTTGGCCCACTCTTCTTTACAACGTTGCTTCAGATCATTGAGGTTTGTGGGCATTTGTTTATGCACAGCTCTCTTAAGGTCCAGCCATAGCATTTCAATCGGGTTGAGTTCTGGACATTGACTGGGCCATTGCAACACCTTGATTCTTTTCTTTTTCAGCCATTCTGTTGTAGATTTTCTTTTGTGCTTGGGATCGTTGTCCTGGTGAATAACCCAATTTCGGCCAAGCTTTAGCTGTCGGACAGATGGCCTCACATTTGACTCTAGAATACTTTGGTATACAGAGGAGTTCATGGTTGACTCAATGACTGCAAGGTTCCCAGGTCCTGTGGCTGCAAAACAAGCCCAAATCATCACCCCTCCACCACCGTGCTTGAGTTGGTATGAGGTGTTTGTGCTGATATGCTGTGTTTGGTTTTCACCAAATGTGGCGCTGTGCATTATTGCCAAACATCTCCACTTTGGTCTCGTCTGTCCAAAGGACATTGTTCCAGAAGTCTTGTGGTTTATTCAGATGAAACTTTGCAAACCTACTGTAAGCCGTGCTGCCATGTTCTTTTTAGAGAGAAGAAGCTTTCTCCTGACAACCCTTCCAAACAAACCATACTAGTTGAGTCTTTTTCTAATTGTACTGTCATGAATTTTAAAATTTAACATGCTAACTGAGGCCTGTAGAGTCTGAGATGTAACTCTTGTTTTTTTGCAATTTCTCTGAGCATTGCACGGTCTGACCTTGGGGTGAATTTGCTGGGACTTCCACTTCTGGGGAAGATTGGTAACTGTCTTGAATGTTTTCCAACTTTTGAATAATCTTTCTCACTGTAGAATGATGGACTTTAAATTGTTTGGAAATGGCCTTATAACCCTTCCCAGGTTGATGGGCAGCAACAATTGCTTTTCTAAGATCATTGCTAATGTCTTTCATGTGGATGACCCCAGAAGAAGTCGTAGGATGAAACATGTTGGGCCTTTTGTGCATCTGAGGCCACCGTACCAATTCTGAAGATCCAGAGAGGAACCTTATTGGCTGAGGCAGCTGTGACGCGTGAGGCTGACAGAGGAGCCCCCAGACGTGAGTGAGAGCCATGGACCGGGTAGAGCATGCAGAAGACAAGCAGCTGATTTGGGAGAGTGGTTGAAGTGTGCCCAGAGTCCCTTCTTGCTTTTAACCAGCGGGGAGAGTGTGAGTGTTTCCCTCCCCCCTCTGTGTTGTATGTGATTCAAGTAAAGTGTTAATGCACTATTGTCCTTGCATTTGTGTTTCCTTCTGCATTTGAGGTCTGGAAAGAGTCCCTACACCAGAAGATTCTATGGTCTATAGGAGAGCAGCACTGTGTGGTATCAGTTTTTAGTTAATCACTGGGGATATTGGCACTTTGTTTGCACATTTCAATCTGCGCCAGGAACACTTGTTATTTTGGATCGGTTTCTTTGATAGCCCTGATAATATTGTTTTTATCATTGAAATCCAGGAAGTGGACTATAATGGATATTGCAGTAGAAGGTAAGGGAAAGATTCCCTATAAATAGTGCTACAGCAAAAAAGGGGTACAATGGCAATTGTTGCTCAAAAATGTAGATAAATAAGTTGGGACAAGGTTTGAATAAGTAATAAAGAGTATTGGACCCAGTGCATCATAAAGCAGGAAGTGGTATGATAGAGTAATCTGTCTTTGGTGAGGGTATATTTGTAATGCTCGAAAAGCACATCACCAGACTAGAAAAAAACTCTCTTACCTGCGGCACTGTTACTGGTCAGCAACTCCATAGGTGGGGAGAAACAAAACTCTTCTTGGAAACCTTGATCCATGTTGTGCGTGCATCACGCTGAGTCAGTATATACAAAGATTATCCAAGGATGGCAGCGGAGCACAGCTGAAGGATGGGGTCAACACCAGCAAAGAAGGGGTAAAAGTATTTCTTTAATGAAACATGGTGCACAACGGGGGGAGACAACAAAAACTCTAACGCGTTTCAGGCTATGCAGCCCTTTTTCAAAGAGTGAAATCGCGTCTCCACTACTCGCAGTTATGAAGGGGAAACCCCGCCCACTTTTCCCAGAGATGCCGTGCGGTTTTCGCGCGGATGCTAGTAGCTCTCTCATTGGTTAAAATAGACCTCCAACTAGGAGCTGAATCAGAGAGGCGTCTCTGGTAGCTGTAAATACCAGCTAGCGTTCTAATTGGTCAGGATTAGTCTCCAATCAGATTATTGATTCAGAGATGCGTCTCTGGTAGTCAGGGTTACCCGTTCGGCCGCGAGAGTGGGAGAAATAACAGAGGGTATAACATACAATTGTGAGTGAAAACAAAAATGTAATAAAATAAAAATCAATGAATACGCAATCAGTTTCCTCATATGGATAGACTCAGGATATGAAATAAAAGTAGGTTTGTAGGCGGGCACTGCAAATCAGGATCTCCTGTTTCTCTGACACGTTTCGTTCCTAGTAGGAACTTTATCACTCTTTGATAAAGTTCCTACTAGGAACGAAACGCGTCAGAGAAACAGGAGTCTCTGTGATGTCCAGCAATATGTCGAAATAAAGCTGATTTTATCTATACTACTTGGTTGAGATCCTGATTTGCAGTGCCCGCCTACAAACCTACTTTTGCTGCCGTCTCTATACTTGGTTTGAGCACGCCAATGATCCCCTGCTTTGTCCTCTGGCTACGAGGCTGTTTCCCCCTGCGGTGGTGAGGATTCGCCACGGTTCGTGACGTGTCCAGGAGGTCCCGGAGCAAGCAAGCCGGCGCCAGCGGTGACGTCATTCCGGAGCGCAGCCGCTGTGGAGCACAGACCGGGACGCCAACGAGGGAGCTACACAGACGCCAGGCGGGTAAGGGCAGCAGGTTTAGGTCACATTATCAATACATGACGGTAGTCCTACAGGGCTATATGTCTTGTATGTGGTTTCCTTCCTGTAAAACGGGCCCCCCTCCGTGGCTGTATCAGTCTGTTTATATGCTTCCTCAGCGTTTTTAAAGCAACATGATATCTTATCAACAGGGGATCTTTGTTTTCTTCTTGGCCATACACCTTTGAGGTTGCTAAAAGTTCTACACCCAGCATTACAACCCGATTGAGCACCGGACTCCACGGGGGTCACTCCCCATACTAACTCAGGATATGAAATAGCCTATGGCTTATTATTAGTACACAGTGTATGGTTATATCAGAAAAATATACTTAAATCTAGCCCCTAGTTTGTTTAAAATTGATATACAGGGCAAAGAATTATTCATGATAACATTTGGTGATGAACAGTTTGTTCCTATTGTATGCAGAGCAATAGATATTAAGTATATTTTTCTGATATAACCATACACTGTGTACTAATAATAAGCCATACTGTAGGCTATTTCATATCCTGAGTCTATCCATATGAGGAAACTGATTGCGTATTCATTGATTTTTATTTTATTACATTTTTGTTTTCACTCACAATTGTATGTTATACCCTCTGTTATTTCTCCCACTCTCGCGGCCGAACGGGTAACCCTGACTACCAGAGACGCATCTCCGAATCAATAATCTGATTGGAGACTAATCCTGACCAATTAGAACGCTAGCTGGTATTTACAGCTACCAGAGACGCCTCTCTGATTCAGCTCCTAGTTGGAGGTCTATTTTAACCAATGAGAGAGCTACTAGCATCCGCGCGAAAACCGCACGGCATCTCTGGGAAAAGTGGGCGGGGTTTCCCCTTCATAACTGCGAGTAGTGGAGACGCGATTTCACTCTTTGAAAAAGGGCTGCATAGCCTGAAACGCGTTAGAGTTTTTGTTGTCTCCCCCCGTTGTGCACCATGTTTCATTAAAGAAATACTTTTACCCCTTCATTGCTGGTGTTGACCCCATCCTTCAGCTGTGCTCCGCTGCCATCCTTGGATAATCTTTGTATATACTGACTCAGCGTGATGCACGCACAACATGGATCAAGGTTTCCAAGAAGAGTTTTGTTTCTCCCCACCTATGGAGTTGCTGACCAGTAACAGTGCCGCAGGTAAGAGAGTTTTTTTCTAGTCTGGTGATGTGCTTTTCGAGCATTACAAATATACCCTCACCAAAGACAGATTACTCTATCATACCACTTCCTGCTTTATGATGCACTGGGTCCAATACTCTTTATTACTTATTCAAACCTTGTCCCAACTTATTTATCTACATTTTTGAGCAACAATTGCCATTGTACCCCTTTTTTGCTGTAGCACTGTTTATAGGGAACCTTTCCCTTACCTTCTACTGTGACATACACAAAACAGTTGCTCGCTTAAGGGAGATACTCATGTTACATGAACTATATTACTGGGGATCATCATACATCACATTGTGATTATTGAATCACGGTTTCAACCTACTTTTTAATACTGGTTGCCAGGGGGGAGGCACTTTGTTTCCACATTATGGATGAGGATGCACAGGACTCAGATACAGTGGACATGATGAACAGTACATTTGTTCAAAAATGTGCAGACAATACCACCAGAAAACGTAGAGCAGCTTATTTATTTGACAACACGGTACATGATGTCTGTGAAGATACAGCTGATCTTGGCTTCTATTTTAACAAATTGGAAAGGATTCTTCTCACCAACATTCGGTTGTGGTGGGATATCACCACACTTGACAACTATATCATTACCAAACGAATACCAAGGGGACTTCGCGTTAAAAAAGCGCCCTCCTATGGCTTCCCCTCCAAAGATTTTGAATTGGAGTGGACGAGTATCCTCAACGAATGTTCTCTTAAATTGATGGACCTAATAATAAAGACAAAGGTACAAGAACGGATTAATGTTAAGAAAGATATTAAAAATATACAGCAGAAACTCAATCAATTCAAGGAAATGAAAGACTTTGAGACTATGGATAAAAGGTTGTCTAACAACATAGAAAAGGCTGAGAAAGAGATTATGGTCAAAAAACAAGAAAAATTCGACCGAGATAGAGTCGATTACGAACGGAACCAGGTGTACATGTGGCAACGAGTACCACCACCTAGGACACCTACTCGCCAAAACCCTACATATAGAAACCCTAAATCACAAAAGGAACATCCTAAGAAATCAACACCTAAGAGATCTATCTTAAAGAAATCATCTGAAACATCCAGTGTCTCTGACATCTCGGACGTAGAGACCCGTCAACAAATAGTGTCATTTTCAACTGACGAGGACACAGACAGAGGCCGGGACAGCACGGATTATGAATCAAGTCAAAGAGGAGAAGCGTCTACTTCCTATGAACTACGAAGCAACAAGTCCTCAAAAAACTATCCAAAAGGACTAGGCGCTCGCCAAAAAGACGTGGCATTAAAGAAACGAAAGATCGATCCATAACAAATACTAATAATGTTTTGAATATTTCAGGCATTCCGATCTCGGATGGAGAACTGGCGGTCCTGAACAAGGGCCTCAATTTTGCCATCATGAATGACTTTGATTTATTTAGCACAATTATAGATCTCCAGAGATTTATTAGGAAACTTTCCTTGAAAAAATTATTTTCTTCAAAGGATGTTCAGATCCCCGTGTCTCCTCCATCAGATGCTGGGGACATTACTGATCCCCACCATGTGTTTGATGACACACGGGGGGAAAGACTATCTTTCAAAGAGTTTGGCGCGATCCAGGATCTTACTGACCTTATAGGTGAAGAAGAAATTGCAGACTGTATAGATAAGGAAGAACAACTGGCATTCCTTATGGGAACCAAGCACACTTCCTTTAGAAATAAGTCAATCTTCTGCCCGAACTTTACTAAAGGCCCTCATTTAGAGACATTTGAGAAATTGGTTGAGAAAGACCTACAACTTATGGCCAAGGGTTACTCATTTACCACACCCCCCTTTAATAACATGACAAAAGAGGAACATTTACATCTTTCCACACTCAAAAAAAGATCAAATATAGTTATAAAGAGTGCGGATAAAGGGGGTGCAGTGGTTGTGATGCACTCAGAGGCTTATCATTTAGAAGCCCTCAGACAGCTTAGTGATGTTAAATCATATTGTAAGTTGGATAAAGATCCCACACAAGCCTTTTTGGTGGAAGTTCGTGACCTGTTGGACCTGGGCAGCGTATTAGGTGTTCTCACAGAACAAGAAGTCGCCTATTTATACAACCCATTTCCCAACGTGCCTATTTTTCACCATCTCCCAAAGATCCACAAATCTTTGGTTAGCCCTCCTGGCAGACCTATTATTTCTAGTATTGGATCTTTGGGAGATGGTTTATCTAGGTACGTTGATTATTTTTTGCAGACATTTGTAAAAGAACTCCCCTCTTACCTAAGGGATTCTTCCGATTTGCTTCTAGATATTCAAAACATAAAATGGTCTAATACTTTCATGTGGGTCACATTGGATGTGACCTCACTGTACACCATAATTGATCACACTTTGGGCACTAAAGCTATAAGTCACTTCCTTAATCACTCTAACCTTAACCTAGCACAGAGCACTTTTTTACTAGATGCACTTATGTTTTTGTTACAACATAATTATTTTATGTTTGACAAACAATATTATTTACAGTCACAAGGCACAGCAATGGGCACATCATTTGCACCCTCGTACGCGAATCTATTCATGGGCTTCTGGGAGAACACTCACATTTTCGGCGATAGGAATCCTTTTAAGCACAATATTATGTTTTACCGTAGATTTATAGATGACTTAATATTAATTTGGAACGGTGATATTGACACGTTACACTCCTTTTTTGAATATCTGGAAGCAAATACTTATAATTTGAAATTTTCTCATAACTATCATGAAACTAAGATCGACTATCTTGATTTACACCTATACATAGACACGGATCTAAGTATACAGACAAATGTATTTAGAAAAAAAAATTCTAGAAATTCGCTGCTCAGGTCCAACAGTGCTCACCCAAGATCCCTCATTCGGGGTATTCCAAAGGGACAGTTACTCAGACTAAGGAGGATTTGTTCTACGGAACAATCCTTTCTCCTTCAGGCTGAGGAACTCAAAAAAAGATTTTTGAGTCGGGGTTATGGAGAGAAGGACCTAGAGATCGCGTTTGATAACGCACTCAAAATGGATAGAGCAGAGCTCCTAAACAAAAATAGAAAAAATACTAGAAAGAAAAGAGGAGAAACTAACATTAAGGGAGACACAACCCCTCAGGTACCACTCTTCATAATCACCTATTCCAAACAGGCAGAACAGATTAGGTGTATTCTTCAAAAACATTGGTCTATCCTAAAATTGGATAGAGACCTAGAGAGCTTAGTTAAATCCAACCCCAAAATAGTCTTTAAAAAGGCCAAGACCATTGGGAATTATATATCACCTAGTCTGTTCTGCTCTACCAAAGAACCCACCCCCACAACACCAAAGGGATTTTTCAAGTGTGGGAACTGCAACACATGTAGATACGCTAAAGAACTTAAATCTATCAAAAATATATATACCAATCAGATGTATCGTATTGAGAAATTTCTTACATGTAACACCAACTTTGTAATATATCTACTTAACTGTCCCTGTGGGAGTAAATATGTGGGCCGTACAATAAGACCGTTAAAAGTCCGAATTAATGAACACATCAGGAGTATTAAAAAAAAAACATACAAATAAATTGTCCCAGGCGCTGTGAATAAAGTCCAATGAACCCCAATACCGTGAGCCAATTGGGCAGTCTTTGGTAAGGCTTCCTATGCCAGATAGATGATCCTGATAGTTTGGTGGACAGGCAGGGATGTTGTCTGATCTGATGTTATGATGTTTCTGTAATCATAGAGAAAAAAGACAGCAGGGCACGCACATGGCGTGGTATGGCTTTTCTCAATCACCCCCCTGCCTAGAACCCTGAAATCCTACTTACAGGATGAGGGCTCTCGAGTACAGTTGAGAGAATCTGTGCCTCACGTCTCCATCCCTCACAGCGTCTCACGGATCCACGTGGTCTGGTCTGTAGGGATCCCCTTACTCGGCGTTGATGGTACCAGGAATGGGGTACTCCAGTACTCCCACAGATGATAGCATGCGGGGGGAGCGGGGATTGGAGACGGGGAAAGATTGTGGAAATAGACTAGTGTGATAACGTACAGGGTATTTATTAACACACACAAACACGATAAAATCACACTTACAATATAAAAGATTGATGAGCTCCGCTCAAAATGCCGTCCGCAGCTTGTGCAGATCCCAATGTTACTCAGGGAACGGTCGCCACGCGCTGTACTCGATTCCGGATCTCGAGTGACGTCAGCAGTGGGGCGGACCGGGACTCTCCTCACACTAGGAACTACAGGTGCCCGGGCAGCTCAATTCACTAGGCTCCTCCTCCCTACGCGTTTCGTGACGTGTTGTCACTTCCTCAGGGGATACTGGAGCCTAGTGGATAGGCTATTTATGCTAATTTCAGGTAGAGAGCCCTCCTATAAGTGGGACGGACTGGGCGTGATTACCATGAGTTACATTCAACTGCGATCGTGGTAATGGCAGATTGGGATCAATGTTAAAACATACATCATCAATTTTGGACCCTTGTCATAGCATATAGTTTAAAAAAACAGCCTACATTTCTAGTGAATTGATTAGTAAATAAAACATCTTGTTGATCAAATCTTAAAAAATCACCTTGATGGTTTAAAAACATCTACAGTGTATATGATATCATTCAAAACATTGTGTACCAATTAAATAATATTCTTATACAGTACATGTACATATACAGTTGTTATGATATATAAATTGAAATTATAAACAACAATTGTAAAAACAAATAGGCAGAGTTCAGTGCACTAGTAAAATGAATTGGTACATAGATTTTAAAATGAGCAGTAAAAGTCTGGTGATCACTCAGGTATATTAAAATGATCAAAACCCTAATGAATTCACTGGTCTTTTAAAAAAGCTGCCAGGTCGAAATCGATATTGAGGCCGAGGGGGGACAGTGTCTTCAGTACATAGATCCAATAACTTGTATTATCCAAGGATGGGACTTGTACCACATATTTCTGTAAAAGATAGTCTAGGAACTGGGATAGGTTCGATGTTAAGGAGCCTACAGAAATATGTGGTACAAGTGTCTAAGGGACACTTCACAGGTGTTAACCCTGATACAGGATTTAGATTGGACAGATGACATGCGTTGGGTTACGTGCGACGTAGTGTCACTCTATACTGTAATAGATCATCAGATGGGCATAGACGCCATTAGGAGAGTTTTAGAACGTGACGGTGGAGTAGACGACAGACTGAGGAAGTTCATTCTGGATGGGATCAGCTTCATTCTGACCCATAACTTTTTCAGTTACAACCACCAATTCTTCCTCCAGACATGCGGCACCGCAATGGGCACCAGGTTTGCCCCTAGTTACGCTAATTTATTCATGTCCATATGGGAGGAGGACCACATATGGTCCTCTAACCCATTTGGGGCAAACCTGGTGCTCTGGAAAAGATATATTGACGACGTGCTGTGTGTCTGGAAGGGACCTATTGACAAACTGGAACAATTTAAAGTTCATCTGAACACCAATTCAAGAAATTTAAGATTCACGTTCAATGATAATAAAAATACCATAAACTTCCTTGATCTATCCCTATATGTGACTGACAATACAGTTCACACTAAAACCTTCCACAAGGAAGTAGATGCGAACACATATTTGTTGGCATCAAGTCATCATCATTCCCAATGGCTGCGCAATATTCCGAAAGGACAGGCATTAAGAATTAGGAGAAATTGCTCAGAAGATCATGTCTATTATCAGCAGATCAAGGATCTAAAAACTAAATTCATGGAACGAGGATATAAACATCAGGAACTAGATAGAGCTATATTAGAAGTTAACAAAATAGATAGAGCCTCTCTAATATGTAGCAAAGATATGGGAGGAATTTCCAAACCTAAAACCCCAGATCAGTTTCCATTTTTTATCACTCAGTATAGTGGGCTGGCCCCAGTTATATCCAAGACTTTTAACAGACATTGGGGCATTCTCCGCAAAGACCCTATCCTGAAATCTATCCTCCCCAATAAACCAAAAATTGTTTATAAAAGGGCCAGGAATTTGAAATCTTCCCTCTCTCCCAGCTGTCCTATTGATGGCCTCAGAGATCGCCATGTGTCATGGTTAAATGATCTAAAGGGGTATTACACTTGCACCAATTGCATTGGTTGCAAGTACAGTAAAAAGACAAAAAACTTTCAATCCAGAGTAACAGGGACTAGCTTTGATATTAAAACTTTTATTAATTGTAGGACCAACTTCTGTGTGTATTTATTAGAGTGTCCTTGCGGCCTGCAATATGTAGGCCGCACTGGGAGACCCCTCAAAAGACGGTTCGCAGAACACGTCTATAACATTAAGAGGGGCATCGAGACTCATAGTGTCTCAAATCATTTTAAAACACATCATGGCCAGAACCCAGAGGGTCTGATATGTGTAGGGATCGATAATCCAAAAAGTAGTTGGCGGGGGGGAGACAGACTTAATTTAGTATCTAAAAAAGAAAGTTATTGGATCTATGTACTGAAGACACTGTCCCCCCTCGGCCTCAATATCGATTTCGACCTAGAAGCTTTTTTAAAAGACCAGTGAATTCATTAGGGTTTTGATCATTTTAATATACCTGAGTGACCACCAGACTTTTACTGCTCATTTTAAAATCTATGTACCAATTCATTTTAATAGTGCACTGAACTCTGCCTATTTGCTTTTACAATTGTTGTTTATAATTTCAATTTATATATCATAACAACTGTATATGTACATGTACTGTATAAGAATATTATTTAATTGGTACACAATGTTTTGAATGATATCATATACACTGTAGATGTTTTTAAACCATCAAGGTGATTTTTTAAGATTTGATCAACAAGATGTTTTATTTACTAATCAATTCACTAGAAATGTAGGCTGTTTTTTTTAAACTATATGCTATGACAAGGGTCCAAAATTGATGATGTATGTTTTAACATTGATCCCAATCTGCCATTACCACGATCGCAGTTGAATGTAACTCATGGTAATCACGCCCAGTCCGTCCCACTTATAGGAGGGCTCTCTACCTGAAATTAGCATAAATAGCCTATCCACTAGGCTCCAGTATCCCCTGAGGAAGTGACAACACGTCACGAAACGCGTAGGGAGGAGGAGCCTAGTGAATTGAGCTGCCCGGGCACCTGTAGTTCCTAGTGTGAGGAGAGTCCCGGTCCGCCCCACTGCTGACGTCACTCGAGATCCGGAATCGAGTACAGCGCGTGGCGACCGTTCCCTGAGTAACATTGGGATCTGCACAAGCTGCGGACGGCATTTTGAGCGAAGCTCATCAATCTTTTATATTGTAAGTGTGATTTTATCGTGTTTGTGTGTGTTAATAAATACCCTGTACGTTATCACACTAGTCTATTTCCACAATCTTTCCCCGTCTCCAACCCCCCCTCCCCCCGCATGCTATCATCTGTGGGAGTGCTGGAGTACCCCATTCCTGGTACCATCAACGCCGAGTAAGGGGATCCCTACAGACCAGACCACGTGGATCCGTGAGACGCTGTGAGGGATGGAGACGTGAGGCACAGATTCTCTCAACTGTACTCGAGAGCCCTCATCCTGTAAGTAGGATTTCAGGGTTCTAGGCAGGGGGGTGATTGAGAAAAGCCATACCACGCCATGTGCGTGCCCTGCTGTCTTTTTTCTCTATGATTACAGAAACATCATAACATCAGATCAGACAACATCCCTGCCTGTCCACCAAACTATCAGGAAGCCTTACCAAAGACTGCCCAATTGGCTCACGGTATTGGGGTTCATTGGACTTTATTCACAGCGCCTGGGACAATTTATTTGTATGTTTTTTTGGCTCATACAGGTTTGGAATAGCCTGTTGATTTTTTTGTTCCATAGGCTGCTTTTTTATTATAATTATTTTTTGATCACTTTAGGGCTATTCACTTTAATTTGTAATCACTTTTCATTCACATTGTGTAGATTAGCGCTTTTTAGAGGGTTTATAATTGTTTGTTTGTTATCAGGAGTATTAAGAAACATGATGACAGATATCCGGTCGCACGCCACTTTAATCACTGCCCTCTAGGAACATTAAGATCTTTTACATATAGTGCCCTTGAGCACATTCAGACTCATGTCAGGGGAGGCAATAGAGAAGCTTTGCTCAACCGCAGAGAGATGTTCTGGATTTATGCCCTTGGGACAATGGCACCCAGGGGCATGAACCAGGACTGGGAATTAAAACACTTTCTTACTTGATTTGCTTATGTTCTATGTTTAAAATGGATTATATTTACTATAATGATTTATTATAATGATTTGTTTTCTTTATGCACATTATGTTCTAATTCTTTTTTTCCCTTGTTCTCCAGTTTCTCCCACCCCCCCCCCTCCACTCCCCCCCCCCTCTTATTCATTTTTCCACCTTCTCCTGTTTTCTTTTCCTTACATTTGTGTATTCATTCCCTATGGATCTAGCATATATCTATTGCTCTGCATACAATAGGAACAAACTGTTCATCACCAAATGTTATCATGAATAATTCTTTGCCCTGTATATCAATTTTAAACAAACTAGGGGCTAGATTTAAGTATATTTTTCTGATATAACCATACACTGTGTACTAATAATAAGCCATAATTCATATCCTGAGTCTATCCATATGAGGAAACTGATTGCGTATTCATTGATTTTTATTTTATTACATTTTTGTTTTCACTCACAATTGTATGTTATACCCTCTGTTATTTCTCCCACTCTCGCGGCCGAACGGGTAACCCTGACTACCAGAGACGCATCTCCGAATCAATAATCTGATTGGAGACTAATCCTGACCAATTAGAATGCTAGCTGGTATTTACAGCTACCAGAGACGCCTCTCTGATTCAGCTCCTAGTTGGAGGTCTATTTTAACCAATGAGAGAGCTACTAGCATCCGCGCGAAAACCGCACGGCATCTCTGGGAAAAGTGGGCGGGGTTTCCCCTTCATAACTGCGAGTAGTGGAGACGCGATTTCACTCTTTGAAAAAGGGCTGCATAGCCTGAAACGCGTTAGAGTTTTTGTTGTCTCCCCCCGTTGTGCACCATGTTTCATTAAAGAAATACTTTTACCCCTTCATTGCTGGTGTTGACCCCATCCTTCAGCTGTGCTCCGCTGCCATCCTTGGATAATCTTTGTATATAATGGATGTTGGCTTAGTATTCTGGTGTTCTTGGAGTTGCAATATTCTGTGGGCTCTCTCAACTTTTATTAGTTCTTCTTTTCTTATTATTCCCAGTTTTTCCAGCAGCCATTTTTGGAAAAAGTCTAGCAGTTTGTTTTGTTTAAGGGACTCTGGGACACCTATAATTTAGATGTTATTCCTCCTGGAAGTCTGATATTTTTTCCTGCATTGAGCACAGAGCATCTTCCACGACATTTACTCTGATTTCTGTCTCTTCAACTCTGGATGCATGTGAGGTGAGTTCCCCCCTGAGCTCATTAATAGCTTGTTGTATTTTCTCAGAGTTTAGGTTTAGCTTGGGCATTAATTCTTTAGCCACTGCCTTTGCTATTATGTTGTGTGCATGGAGGGTTGTTAGCTTCAGAGTTTTCTTCCCTCAGATTTGTTCGCTCCTCCTCAAGGCTGTCGGCCATTTTGGGAGGATCTTTATTTCTTGTCTGTTTTCTCCAATCTCTGATTTTTTTGGAAGCTTTGCTTTGTTTTTTGAAAGATATTTCTCCATAAACTGGAGGTTGGAAGTATCCCCACCGAGGTGGTTGTCTTTTTAGGTAATTTTTTTCAGTTTTTTTGCAGATATTTCGAATTTCCCTTGGGAGTCAGCAGGAGGCTCTCTTGCGTGTGTCTAACTCCTTTGGTGCCATACCGAAAGTCCCTTAATATATATTTTAAGAACAGTTACAAAGAAAATAACAAATGAGAACATGGACAAAACAAGATGACATCTTTCATCAGTCCTTGGTTCTACTGTTAGAATTTCTCCAATGTTACAATCAAAATAAATCGCTATGAAACGCTGATAATAATGCATTCTCATGCAAAGCTCCGCTGCCAATAACTTTTTTCATTTAGGGTTATTTTGAGTTGCAGAAAATGACCTTTTCTCACCTCATTAAAACTTTAGAAAGCCTCTTGAATACTTTTTCCTTTAAATTTGTTCCACATAGGAAAATAATTGCATGTCAATTAAGAGTGACATGAAGGTGAAAATCTTTTGCCCGCTTGTAAATCCTTAACTTTTTTTTAAAATCCCAAATAAAGTTATCTTCATCTGATTTTATCCTTTAAAAAATATTTCATTCTGTATATCATCGAAAAAATAGAAATATTACCAAATTAACCTTCAGCATCATATTAAAATTTTTAATTTTGTCAGGTATTTTTAAATATTTGTTACTTTGTCATGTTAGTAGCAACAGGTCCATTGTACCTCAGACCGCGCGGACGCGTCCACACGCTGAGCGAACAGACTGCCTTAAGGCAGTTTTCACATACATGCGGCGTGCGGAGGCAAGAGGGGGCGCGCGATGTGCGAGAAATCAGTTCAAACTGATTTCATGCGCGGCAGGGCGGTCACGTGAGCGATTCGCTCAATGAGGGTGAAACAGCTCCGCGACGTCACTGGGAACGCCCCCAGGAACCTCCCGAGTACTATGGCCAGAGAAAGCACCCGCTTTCCCTCAGCCTAGTGCATCTCCGCAGGGGCTGCGGCACTATGTCCGCAGCCTTATTTGACCTTTCATACTTACTTACATGTTTCCAAAATGTGCTAAAACCGCATAACCTAAATATAACCCGAAAGCCAAAGAAATCGAGTTTGAGTAAAGACATATGTAAAACAAAACCCCGGAAACATTTTGGAACTAAAACATAAATATTCTGTAAAACTCAAATGCCACCAGAAAGTCCCACCCTAACTCTTTAAATACTGTATGTATATAATGTACTATACCTATATGGATAAGTGGCTACAGTATTTGTAACATTACACTTTTGATGTGGCTGAGCAGGGTGGGGGGGGGGAGGGGCGGGGGTCTGTCTTAATGCTAGTATGAGAATTCACCTAAACTCTTAAAATATAATAATTTTGTGAATGTTGCTATTTTTTTAAATATGCCCATAAATATCACCAACATTTTATATACATTTGTATGTGTAGCACCAGCACTCAAAATGTCCCTTTCATATAATGTTACAGGCAGGATGATTCTTTCAGATGTTAATTTGTCAATTTGTGTTTAACACCCCTATTTGTCATTGCTTTCAGTGTGATTGATAGAAGAGGGGTTCTGCAGGAACAGAATAGGCTTTCTGCGCAAACTGAACAGGGAAACTGCAATCCACAGCCAAGTCTGGTGATATTTCTGCCTTGGGTAATATCCACGGGAATCTTGGCTCGGTTACAGCGCTTGTTTGCCTGCATTTTTATTTGTATGGCATTCTGTTTGTTGTTGATGTCATTCTGTACCCTCACTGCAGAATCTGTTGCCACTTAACAAATAAACGATTGCTGTATAATAATAATATGTAGATAGGATTATGTGTAAATCAGACTCCATTTTGTCTAGCTCGCTTCCATGTTGTATAAAACTTGTTGATTAGAAATAGGATTTGTGGGGTTTCTGAGTTTTACAGTCATAAGCATGGAATGCAAGGGAGTTAAATCCGTTCATCAGTGTAACAATAGAGTCGTTAGAAAATAGAAATGATTGTAGGATAATAAAGATAGTTCTTAGACATTAGAAAAGCAATTAATCAGGATAAAAGAAGGGAGGTTTCAAGTCAGAACAAAGATTGATATTATGACCAAACATCTAACAAGAATGTCTAGAAATCACTATGTGAAGAAACATTGTTCTAACATGAATGGCTAAAGATAACTGGTGAAGACTAAAACATGTTTTTTTTTGTGCTGTATAAAGATAGCTCTGTACTGTATAGTGTGGCTGGGAGCTAGCAAAAAACATATATAAGCTTGTAAGAAATTATAGTTGGTAGAATAGCTATTAAGATCTATGCACTACGTCCTATGCAAGGGTTCTCCACTCACCACCAAAGAGTATATGAAGCTTTAGCCTCTCTGAAATAAAGATTGGAACGGCTAAAAAAAAAACTTGTTTCCAGATACTTCATTCAAAACAACTGACAGAACGGATCTACATTTTCATAATACAGCTCAACCCCGTTATAACGCGATCCGTTACAACGCGATGTAAGCATGGCACCAATTTTCGTATTTATGGATATTTTACAACACGATTATTGGTGTCTTAAATACTTTATTGTACAATGCATACAATTGTGCATTTTTTCTAACGCGATCCACTAATAGCGCGATGTGATTCTTTGGACCCCAAGCACAGCGTTATAAGGGGGTTGAGCTGTACTACCCTTATATGCAGTGGTCGACAAATCACCAAAAAAATCTACTCACCGAACAAAAAAATCTACTCGCCACCTAGTACCACACGTGTGCTGCTTGGGCCAATAGGAGCTCGCCACGATGTTAAATCCACTCGCCCGGGGCGTGCAGATGTATACGTTTGTCAAACACTGCTTATATGTAGCTAATGGGATAGACAGTGTAATGTTAGAACATATTAACCCCTTACTTCACTTGGTGATCTCCTAGATATAAGAACCCAAACTAGTTGGCCACTTGGGTAACTACAGTAAGCAGTTAATATCCTGTGCAATGCAACTGTACTAGTATTGATCACTTATTGTACAGTAGTTTGTTTTAGCTTATCTTGACTATGTATGTAATGTCCGTTAATTACATAGGCAAGAGAGGCCGACCGCCAGCCTAGGGTAGGTGTTGAACATTTGTAGTAGTTTTTGCATTAGCCATATACCGCAAGGTATTGGTCACATGTTAATGACTACTAGAAATGAGAGAATTATTTGATAACATTTAAATATGGCTTTAATTCGCAAGTGTAAATATTCGTGAATTGATCCAAAAAAACTTGGACTCACCTAACTTAAAAAAGATTTGCGATTGTGTGCTATTTGGCCCTTAGCCATTAACTGAGAGAGATTATTTAAAGCGGTAACAAATTCATGACTTGTTCACTAAAAAGAACATATGTTTCGGTACATCGCAGTTTCAGGAGTCTATTATACCATTATACCAACAGCAATATACTGTATAACAGAGAATGACATTAGCAGAGAGAATGGCGGCGGTGGCACTGGCACCAATATAGGAAATGGTATCAACAATAGTGGTGGATACATTAATGTATTCTGAACGCTGTAATATAAATGGAAGCGAATGGAGCTTAGCAAGTAATAAATAACTCATTAGAATGATTACCGGAAATGTGGGTATGAGATTAGAATTCCATATTTCAATACACTAAAAAGGAAATAGGGTTTCCACAGACTTCTGTTACAAAATACATGTGATGTTCTCACCCTAACATGGAGACCCTCCATTTCCAAACTAATCTGTAAGCGCTAACAGAAGGGTCATCCATTTCCAGGTTACTCAGCCATGAAAACTCTAGCACATTAGCACAATCCCATCACATATTTTCACCGCAGGAGTCAGACACTTTGAGTAGTGACGTGTGGATCTTTCACATATGCGTTCCATACAGTATTCATAGAATGCGCATGCGCACCGATGTTCTGATAATGCTGCATAGTGTTGAATTAATGCATCTGTTTCTCAATTATCTTACAGGTGAAATTGTACAAGAGACATCAGGGCATGCTGGTGGGAGAAGATTGTTTTAGCTATTTCTGTTATTGTATAAAGTAATAAATATAATAAATCTTACACCAAGGCACAATATATGTTACTCTAAATTACTTTAATAAATATGTCATCATTTATAAAGACTTACTGTGTCTGTTATGTGACGTTTCCTAGCATTGAGTGTATGGGAATAAGGGGTTTGGTTACATTACACGTAACAGTACAAAGCTTGCTTTACTGCAGCAAAAGCCTCAGAGTTCTGTGCATTGAGTTTAGCTGAGATATACTAGCGGCACCTATCATTACTGCAAAGTATTAACGAAAGCCACAAAATGCCATTTGGCAGTCCGGTCACAGGGCTATGACATGTAAACAGGTGACAGGGAATTGCACGTGGTTTTGCATGGTCACGGGAACAGCAAGTCTTGCTTTATCTGCCCTGCTCTCTTTATCAACAAAGAAACAAATGCAAACAGAACCAATCATCGTGAATCAAAAATCTGTGAATATACAATTCCAGTGAGTGAAAAAGACTTAAGCAAGTTTAAAGTCCTTGAAAGTGAATAAATGTATGTATGTCTTTATTTATATAGCGCCATTAGTGTACATAGCGCTTCACTGTAGTAAAATACGTGACAATTATATAAATAACAAATAATACAAATAACAGATCATGGGAATAAGTGCTTCAGACATAAAAGTAACAGCTGGGGGTTTAACACAAGTTATCTGCTTATTGTTTCAACTACAGATGTAGCAAGAGTCTCTGTAACAAGCACCGTGGTGAAAGAAGTTTCTGCTGCGATCGAGATGGAGGAGTTCCATGGGACTGCCCACAGCTGGATGGCAGCGGCACTTAGCTACATCTGCATCAGCAAACACAATAGTATTTTGTGTCATGTTGGTCTTTTCAGCAATGTCATGTATGTATGTATGTATGTATGTATGTATGTCTTTCTTTATATAGCACCATTAGTGTACATAGCGCTTCACATTAGTAATACACGTGCCAGTCATAAATAAAAAATAATACAAATAACAGATCATGGGAATAAGTGCTTCAGACATAAAAGTAACATTTCGGAAGAAGAGTCTCTGCTCCAAGGAGTTTACATTCTAATTGGTAGGTAGGAAGAACGTCCAGATACAGTAGGAGGGAATTCTGGTAAGTGCGTCTGCAGGTGGCCAACTTTATGTATCGTGTCTAGTATTATCCACAGTGCTACTCATTTGCTTCTTTAAGCAAGTGTGTCTTAAGGTAGGTCTTAAAGGTGGATAGAGAGGGTGCTAGTTGAGTATGGAGGTGAAGGCATTCCAGAGGTGTGGGGCAGTCCGTGAGAAAGGTTTAAGGCAGGAGAGGGCTTTAGATACAAAAAAGGTAGAGAGAAGACATCCTTGAGCAGAACGCAAGAGTCGAGATGGTGCATAGCAAGAAATTAGGGCTGAGATGTAAAGAGGGGCAGAATAGTGTAAAGCTGAGGAGGAGAATTGAGTGTGAGATGCGGGACTTAATAGGAAGCCAGGACAGTGATTTCAGCAGGGAGATGCTGAGACAGATTTAGGAAAGAGTAGAGTGATTCTGGCAGCAGCGTTTATGATAGATTGTAGGGGAGACAGGTGAGAGGCAGGAAGGCCGGACAGCAGGAGGTTACAGTAGTCGAGACGGGAGGGAATGAGGGTCTGAGACAGAGTTTTAGCAGTCAAGCAACAGAGAAAAGGGTGTATCTTTGAAATATTGCAGAGGAAAACGCGACAGGTTTTAGAAACATTTTGAATGTGAGAGAGGAGTCGAGTGTGACCCCTAGACAGCGTGCTTGGGCTACTGGGTGAATGATAGTAATACCAACAGTAATGTGGAAGGAGGTAGTAGAGCCAGGTTTGGGATGAAATATGAGGAAGTATGAGGAGCTCGGTTTTTGCCATGGTAAGTTTAAGTCGGCGGAGGGCCATCCAGGATGATATTGAAGAGAGACATTCAGAGACTTTGCTCTGTACAGCAGGTGTAAATGTATTACCCTGGAAGAAAAATGCAGATCTTTCGAAAGATTTTTCTCAACATCTACTGTAATATGGCAAGACAGCAAAAAAAAGGGTCAAAGCCCAAATCTCTCCAGGATCAAAAAAGAGAATGAAATATACATGTTACAAAATTGCTAATGGTGATAAATGGTGCTCAAAATTATTATAGACTGCCCACTCACGTGGTATCAGAAAATAAAAAACAGCATTTCAGTGTTATATCAAATCTTGGACATTTGTTTTAGGACATTTGTATAGTATGAACTCCCAATGGTTGTGGAGAAAAGAGACGTACACATAGTGCAAAATGGTTTTATAAAGATAAAATGTACACTAGCACAGTGGCCAGAGTACACTCGCATGTTCCATGGGAGGATCAGGGTGTACCCCAGAGAAAGCTCACATATCTGAGTGAAACGCATAGGGTGGTATTTCTTGCACTTATTCCGCCTCACCTCCACTCATGCAAGTAAAGCCTAAGCCAGAGCCTCCACGATCCACCCCTTTGGTGACATCTGTTACCCAGAAGTTCGGTCGTGGATCAACAGAGGAGAAGCCGGCATCTGCAGCAGCAAGTGTTCGGGACGGCGCGTCTTTAAGACCAGAGTGGCCCAATTGCTTTTACTTACCTGGAGCATGCGACTGTACTCTGTACACTGCGCTAGTGTACTCTTTCTTTATAAAACCGTTTTGTACTATGTATACATCACTTTTCTCCACATAACCATTTGGAGCTCATATTATACAAACGTTCTAAAACAAAAGAACAAGATTTGATATAACACTGAAAACGCCTGATTTTTTCTGATGCCACGTCAGTGGGTATTTCATAATCATTTTGAGCACCATTTATCACCATTAGCAATTTTGAACTATGTATATTTTTTCTCTTTGATACTGGAGAGATTTGGGCTGTGAAGGTTTTTTTGCTGTCTCTTTATAAACAATCTGAGACACACTGTGCATATCTCCCCTGGGCTCGGTGCCAAACCCCCTTTCCCCTCTGCTGCTCCTGTGTATTTCTCATGCTGTCCATGTTCTTCTTTTTCCCTTATTTCAGATGTCGCAAGACTTACTGTTTCCGGTGCTGCAATTTTCACTGTGCTGGTGTGGCTATACTGCAGCTATAGTTGTACTGTAGCAGCCCTGAGAACAGTAAGGCTAAGAGTATACTACTTGCGCGTGACGGACTGCATGGACTTGCCCACGCCTGCAGCCCCAGCGATGTGTGAACTGAGCTGCAGGCGATTGGGTGGGCATGGCGGACGCATCTTTAAGATGGTTTGTCGTCATTGGCTGAACAGATCATGTGATGTGGTCATCATGCGGCCACGCTTGAAATGACAACATTTTTTGTCTTCAAAACCTGGTCGCGCCATCGCGCACTAGCGGCGGCCTCGGGCATTATGCACTTTGTGCTTGTTGCGCGCGCGGACTTTAATCTCAGACTAAGCAGCCGAGGAGGATTAACGCTGCAGGGGGCCATGCTTCCGAGTGGGACCCCGCATTGTTAATCCTGTTGGACCATCTGCCGGGAGAGAATATGGGTACTCACCTTTATAGGTTTACGTCCCCGTCTGCAGCCATCGCTCTATGTCTCCATCTGCAGCCATGTTCCTGCTTGCCAACCTCATGGATGACATAGATGCCCTTATATGGGTCCCTACATCATGAGGAGGAGGCTATATGACCATATTTGATTATCTACATCATCAAGGGGGCAGGACAGGACAGGACAATGATATAGATCAGTGATTCCCAACTCCAGTCCTCAAGTATACCCAACAGGTCAGCTTTTAAGGCTGTCCCTGCTTCAGCACAGCAATCAAAATTACTGAGCCACTGATTGAGACACCTGTGCTGAAGCATAAATAGTTGTAAATCCTGGCATGTTGGGGGTACTTGAAGACTGGAGTTGGAAATCACTGATATAGATGACCAAATATCAGGCCACGGTTTTCTCCATTTTTCTTCTGTGGCCACAAGAACGGTAACTCTTGCTACATCTGTATATCCCTGTCTCTATTTCTCTTCCCCTCGCTCTTTAATTCTGTACTACTGTATACCTCTCTGTCTATTTCATCTCTCATTTTCGCTCTTGCTTTCTGTCCCTATGCGTCTCTTCTCACTCTCCATTCCTGTATTTTCCAAAAGCAAGGGCTTCCAGTGCTCCAACAACATAAAAAAAAGCAAAAAGAGCTGCGGTGCATTGCTCTGCATGGTATAGAGATTCGTATTGCTCTGCATGGTATAGAGATTCGTATTGTTCTGCATGGTATAGAGATTCGTATTGCTCTGCATGGTATAGAGATTCGTATTGCTCTGCATGGTATAGAGATTCGTATTGCTCTGCATGGTATAGAGATTCGTATTGCTCTGCATGGTATAGATGCATATTGCGCTGCAGTGCATTGCAGGCACCTAAATGTGATCAGAGGTAATAGACCTGCAGGTAAACAAGAATATTCTTCTACCAATTATAATTAACAGGACATGGGTCTACATGACAGAGTATAAATGTTGCTCTTATATGTTCATTAGAGCATCTTTGTCCCGATAATATCGTGAAATTTTAAATATTTGAACCAAGCGAGTACTTCAGGAGTTACATGTGACAAGAAAAAGAAACCGTCGGAACATTGTTGCGTTAACTTGATACATTAAATGTGAAAAAATTTGGAACGATAAAACAAAAAGCTGTTACAGCATATTAGCTGGGTATGATCTAAAATCTTCATTGCCCCCTCGAACCACTCTCCACATTGGTGCAAACACAAATGGCTAATGCAGAAACACGTTCCAAGAATTCCAGTGATTTGAATGAAAGCCACTCAAATCTCACCAACGTTCTACCTTAAACTTATGAACAATGTCCTTATATTTAACACATGCAGAAAATGGAGCATTGCATCAAAGTGAACCTGAGTGTTAATACACAGACCACCAAGTCCCAGAGCACGACCTGTGTCATTTCTATTTCATTAGCGGCGATCAAACATCATCGACCAGCATTAGGATGCACATCTAACATGAAGCCGGCAGCGCCTGGAACAGCAGAACTGAGTGTTATTGGACCAGCACCTCTAACCCAACATCATCACTCTACATGAGACATCCTCTTTTGAAGACTGAGCAACAATGGGTCTAGTTTCCATAATATGTAAATGAGGGAAGCAATGTGGTTCATTGTGTGCTCACCACAAGTTGAAAGGAGTTGGGAGAATGCCATACAAAAGGTGCAAGGGTGCATTAGTAAATTTCCTGGGCACTATCCTAATTTATGCCCTTGATTTATAGAACCTAGATAGAAGATGGACAGGTTCTCTAATATCATGAAGGGACTAGCATCTCTATTACACTGAGACACACTCAAATCCAGCATGACAATATGCCTCTATTCTTCACCAAAATCTCTGCTGCCAGTCACTCCTGGAGCTTGGCCTTCTGTCGGTACTTCACATTATTGGGTGTATAGTTTTTCAAACCCCTTTAAATGCATGGTGAGAAGAAACAAACCCCCCCAAGAGGCTTAGCTGTACTCATTTGCATATTTTATTTGTGACTATATAGGAAACAACATACCGCAAAACAGCTACAGTATAGCACGTAATGCGTTCCACACACTCTGTAACTATTTCGACGGGTTCATACTGTAGCCATTAATATAAATTACAAATGGAAAACAATGTCACATTGTTGTCCTCCCTCTAAAGGTGTCATATTTTATAGAAAATAAAAATGTGACCATATTTTGGATTCTCGATCGTCTGGGTCCTATAATATGGGGAGAATGTGGATTATTTGTCACAGACTGCAGAGAAAGACTGGATTAAATTCCTACAAATAGGAATATGAGATGTTAAGTTTAATAAACAAATTACCAGTGCTCTACCAATAGTCCAGACAGTTTGGATTGAAGAAGTCCAGATATGTTGTCTTCAGAGACTTGGTTTCTCGGCCCCCCAAGGTTCTGCCAGGGAACCTCCAAACATCTGTAAAAAAACAAAAGATGACAAAGGCAGACCTCTTAGATAAATAAAAGATATATATATATATATATATATATATATATATATATATATATATATATATATATATTAGGCCACAAACCCCTATCCTTACTTAGCAGAGAAATGCAGGGGTAAGTTTCACCACAGTATAGAATAATGTCCCATAAATATGATGAGCCACCCCTGACGAAGCTTTAGGAGAAAGCAAAACTAGTTGGGTTGCAAGGTGGCGCTGTACCATTCTAAGCAGAGTTTTGCAAGGACTGTACGTTACTTTCCCTGGCACACAGCCAGAGCTAAGGCGGTAACGTCTGCTGTGGGCGCAAGTACCCGGACACTAGAGGATCCTAGCGCGGGGAGATCTGTGATTGCTGGCGATTGCAGCACTTTCTAGATGCGGATCCTACCGGGCACTCCTGACAAACGACAAGGAGGAATAACAATACATCATGACGGGTTCTAAATAGGAATGGTATCTATACGCTAAGTTCTGTGGAGAATCATATTTATGGGACATTGTTCTATAGTGTGGTGAAACTAACCCTGCATTTCTCTGCTGCTGCACTACAAATTCTTTACCTGTAAGTATGGAGGGGGGCTTGTGGCATATATATATATATATATATATATATATATATATATATATATATATATATATATATATATATATACAGGCATACCCCACATTAACGCACGTAATGGGACCGGAGCATGTATTTAAAGCGAAAATGTACTTAAAGTGAAGCACTACCTTTTTCCCACTTATCGATGCATGTACTGTACCTCAATCGTCATATACGTGCATAACTGATGTAAATAACGCATTTGTAACAGGCACTATAGTCTCCCAGCTTGCGCGCAGCTTCGGTACAGGTAGGAAGCCGGTATTGCTGTTCAAGACGTGCTGACAGGCACATGCGCGAGCTACTGTTTGCCTATTGGCGACATGTACTTACTCGCGAGTGTACTTAAAGTGAGTGTCCTTAAACCGGGGTATGCCTGTATATATATATATATATATATATATATATATATATATATATATATATATATATATATATATATATTATATATATATATATATATATAATTTTATTTCTAAGTAGTCTGCGTTTGTCATTGTTTTTTTTACAGATGTTAATTTTACACTTCATGTTGTGGTCAGTCTCTACATTATGTTGCAATTGTGAATTTTCTATACTGTATCTTATTGTTTATTACAATATATACTAATTTGGATTTTCTGATATAGATATGTTATGATTAAATTATAAACTACAATAAACGTTTTCTTTTAAACAATAACAATGATCCTGTGTGGATTTGGGATATCTTCTCTTTCACAAAGGATTATTTATTTAGATTTTGTTAAAGTGTTATATTATCATTGTGTTTGTTTTAGTTTGCTATATTGTATCTATTTTTCAAATCCTTGACAAGTGTTTTGTGGTCTAATGTATCAATTTGAATTTTGAACTTTGTACAGAGCATGCCAGTTTTTTCCTTCTTATATAGATGTGTATTATCTTTATGACGATGTAATATGTATGTCATTAAATGATAGTAATTGGACAGTTCTTTTTAAATGAATAATGTCCTGATTCAAAATCATTAATATAACATCTATAAGAAAATGTCTACATTATAACATCAATGTGATTATAATTAGAGCTGAAAAGGCATGCAAGATACTTATTGGTATTGTCTAGTGTTGTACATATATTTTTCTAATCTGTGTCTGTTTGTCTTCTGAGTGATTTCTGAGAGTTCAATACACAGGTTTTTCATCCTCCTTCACCTGGTTTATTTCAATCAGTGTGAGTGGGGGCGGAGAGTTCTTCTTGATCCCAGTCAGACTCTGCTATTTTTGGAGTCACCTTTAGACCACAGATCACTCTTTGAAAAAGCGCCACAGGAGGGAAATGTGTCAGAGGATCGTATTTGTTCTTTGTAGTTTGCTTATATGCCTAATAAAACCTTTTGATTTTTGCTTGCCTCCAGCTTAAATTTTCTTCGCTGTGCTCAGCCTTTTTTCACCCTTTTCAATCTTATATTTATACTTAGTCTACAAGCAGCTCTAAAATGGAGGCGTGCCCCCTAGGATTACATAAGACTTTATGGTTTTAGCTATTTGTGGCTCATTGGCTGGCGCAGCGGCTCTCAGTATGTGAGGTGCAGTGTTAGAATCCTGATGCAGATAAGTGTGATACTGTGTAATATGATAGAAGCCCATATCTAATCCTGACACAGGAGGTAAGTGTAAGATGTAATAAAACACAGGAGCCCTTTGGTGATGCAGAGAGCAAAGGAAGGGACTTTTGTTTTTTTGGAGGAAAGCCAGTAGAAATTTTACCGTTTTGACAAAGGAAAGGGAAGAGGTCAGGGTCCTCCAGAGCAGGTCAGTGACAGGCTAAAGGCTAAGCAGGGCCTAAATATCTTGTGTATGTGATATGTATGCCCCACTTAGACTTTGGCCAGTCACTGACTGGTGGGTAAGAAAAAGGGGGACAGGATAGTGGGACCACCTGCCGTTCCATACTCTGGAGAGAAAGAAAAGACAAGTGGAAGATAGAAAAAGGCGCCAGCTGATACTTCATACTGATATGTACAACAACATATAATTATGCTGATTTGGATACATTTTTCTGTACAAATAGACAAATAGAGAGACGTGAGAGAGCCAGGTGTATCAGAAGGGAGGGTCTCGCAAGGCTGATAACACAGGGGAGGACCATGGAAACTCAAGTCCTGGGCCCAGGGGAAATTGTTGGCTTCCTTGTGCGCTGTATCCAGTTAATTACATTGGCTTTGGCCCTATAGGGGTGGAGCCGTCATCTCCCAATTACCTGCCGGGAATCGTGGGGGTGCTTTCCCACAGCCAGCATCCTGAGGTTCGTCACTGCAGTTCTCCCTCACACTGCTGCCATTTCTGGATTTAATCGAAACACATTGTTACTCCGTCATTCTGAACACAATTATTTCTATCTAACATGTAATATCTCTCCATCACACTGGTCAACTCTTATGGGGGAGACTCAAAATAGTCATCTTAGTCTTAATTTGTAGAGAGGTAGAGAGAGAGAGGTAGAGAGAGAGAGAGGTAGAGAGAGAGGGAGGTAGAGAGAAAGAGAAAGAGAGAGAGAGACAAATAAAATAAAGTCAAAACAGAGGCAAGTATCTAGTAAAAAAAGCTGTTACATAAACTCCAAAATGGACCAGGAGATACCTCAGTTTGATATGTGTTCCCACTCCTGACCCCAAATGAGACCATACCTAGGGACACGTTTATTAACACTACATGTTATGCTAAACAATTGTAAGGCCATGTAACCCCAAACAGGAGAGAGATTAAAAACTCCAATTTAGGATTACAAATGTTGTCATGTTACTAGCACATGGAAACATGTTATCATGGGATTGCAATTGCAGGGGGGGGAAATGACACATTGTATAGTATCTGTCAAATATGGAAGCAAAATGCAGTGTCAATGTCATAATAAGAGGCAGCATTAAAACATAAGATCTCATTATACCCTTAATTAGGAAACATTCTGCAGTAGTAATACGTGATACAATCAGTGATCATTGTTAGCAATCAAACACCTTTTGCTCCTATTTTATGACATGCAAGGGGATTCTCACCATCTTACTCCACATTCATTTTCTAGCTTTAAATGCTGGATACAACAGCCATTTAAATCTCCTTAAAAAACCCAGGAAGTAACACCGGTATCAAGGTCCCAAGAACTGAATAGTGCAGTTCATAACTGGAGGACCCAACTTCCAATCCTGTATTAAAAAAATAAAGTGTTAAGGTATTACAAGGGGAGTTTGCAACATACCTTGACCTAGTTACCAAGAGGTAACACCTTGGCAGTGAGGGTTACCAATTATAACATGCCTATCACTGCACACCAGATTATATGTAACAGTACGAGGGAAACAGGGCAAACAAGGCAGAATAAGCTGCCAATGACACCTCAGTTATAATCATATTAGGTACAAGGAAACCTCAGCCAGCAGATACACATAACTATGTTGGAGGTCTGAAGAACCACAACATGGGACTAGGTTTATATCACATAGTAACACTGACTTACCTGGGCACAGCAGAGAAACAATGACTTCTCCCAGTATGATGCGGCCTTCTCAGTGTTACAGAAGGGACCTGAGAAAAACAGGAAGAAAACCATCAACTCACAATCCCACCCAGCCGTGCTCTCTGCCAATTTCCACCTTATCTCCTGAGAACATTAATACTTTCAAATGAAGCAAGATAGCCTTTAATATTCACCACCACCCTCACGTGTGTCATCTGGGTCCCTTTCAACAAATAAGAATCAAGCTTTCCACCAATCAGGATGCAGCACAGGTGTATACTGAGGCTAATTAGTGGTGATGTAACATGTCTGTGAAGTAATTATATCACTTATCTAATACGGGTCTCACTCTGTCCCCCATTCAACACAATGAGAAGCTGTTAACGCTGGTAACAATGTATCATCTTCCCTTCACAGGAGTTATAGTTAACTCATCATTATCTGTGCATTACTGAACTTCTTACTCTATTGATTGGAGGAGGTTTGGGCTCTATATTTTTTTTTCAACAAAAAGTTTTTATTGGGACATGGTACAGATCAAACATTGTCTAACAACCCATTGTCATATATTAGTGATCATGTTCCCGTTTTCTTTCCGTTTCCATCCTGAACACATTATAACGTACAGGGAGAGACGACAGGCAAACGAGACAGACAGGACAAACACAAGGGGGGCGAGGGGGGAGGGGGCGAGGGGGGAGGGGGGGAGGGGATAGGCCGGACGAGGGGCATCTCCTGGTTGGTTTCGTCTGCTTCTAAAGCCTTCTCTATGTGGTGCGAGACCTCTTTTGGGAGCCCTATTTTCATCATACGTCTGCCCTACCAGTACCCCTTTTCCCTAATGTCAGTGTCACTACTTCGGTGGAGAATGCATCTTAAACTATCACAGCAGAATATTGGTGGCATTTACCCCTGGGATATCTGAATGGTCTAGCCAAGGGGCCCAGACTTTTAGAAAGTTTGTGCCGGTGTCATTGACCAGACTCGTCAATTGCTCCATCCGGCAAACGTACCAAATCCTGTTCCTAATTTTCGTAAGTGTGGGTAAATCTGGCTGCTTCCACAATGCTGCGATTTCGCACCTCATGGCTGTTGCAAAATGTGCAATCAATTTCTGTGCCGGTCTGCTCAGCCCCCGAGTGCGCCTGCCCAGCAGGAACAGCCAGGGGTCCAAGGGGACCGGTTGTTCGAGAATTCTCTGTAGCCAATCTTGGATTCCCTCCCACAAAGGAGCCACTTTGGTGCAACCCCACAGCATGTGCAGCAAGTCTGCATGTTCCCCACATTGTTTGGGGCACAATGGGGGGTAATCTTTTACAAACTTTGCTAATCGCATTGGGGTAAGGTACCACCTCATTAGGACCTTATATGCATTCTCCTTCAAAGTCGTGCATATCGAGCTTTTGGCTGCTGCCAGCACTATCGATTCCCAGTCTTCATCCTCTAATGTCTCCCCTAAGTCCGATTCCCATGCGTGTCTATAACTCAGTTTAGTGTTGTCGTCAGTTCGAGGGCAGACCACCTCTCTGTATATATTTTATATCATTAGGATCTGTTATCAGATCATTTACATCACATCCACTTCCATTCTTACTGAATGGAAATTATAAAGTGACCTATAACTTAATGAATTCTTATGATATAACTAAGAGAAAAGGGTTGAGTTTAATATTTTAATGTAATCCAGTATTTGAGTGAAACCCTCCCAGCTGGAGGGACTCCTCTCTGGGAAAATAAATCCCAGGAGCTTACACTTCTGTCTGCCATTGTTGTATCATCCTCAGAGGATATTGATGTGTGATACCAAATACTTGAAGGGTTTATGTAAAAACTGTAACTGTTTATACTCTCTATTTCAATTTTGACATTTGTGCAAGTGACACTATAAACAGGACTGGAATTAGGGCACAAGAAAACCAAGTCATTGCCAATAGTTAGAGCAAGTATCTAAGGACCTTCATTTAGTTACATGAAAATTATTATTGCATTAAAATGTCATTGTTTTACCCCAGAACCTCGCCTCCTTTGGCCTGTTTACCTCAACAGTTATGGTGTGTTTTACTGAATGATAAAGTTACTGTTATTGTGGTGTGGTGTGTTGTACTGAATGATAACGTTACTGTTATTGTGGTGTGGTGTGTTGTACTGAATGATAACGTTACTGTTATTGTGGTGTGGTGTGTTGTACTGAATGATAATGTTACTGTTATTGTGGTGTGGTGAGTTGTACTGAATGATAACGTTACTGTTATTGTGGTGTGGTGTGTTGTACTGAATGATAATGTTACTGTTATTGTGGTGTGTTGTACTGAATGATAACGTTACTGTTATTGTGGTGTGTTGTGTTGTACTGAATGATAACGTCACTGTTATTGTGGTGTGTTATGTTGTACTGAATGATAATGTTACTGTTATTGTGGTGTGGTGTGTTGTTCTGAATGATAATGTTACTGTTATTGTGGTGTGGTGTGTTATACTGAATGATAATGTTACTGTTATTGTGGTGTGTTGTGTTCTACTGAATGATAACGTTACTGTTATTGTGGTGTGTTGTGTTGTACTGAATGATAATGTTACTGTTATTGTGGTGTGGTGTGTTGTACTGAATGATAATGTTACTGTTATTGTGGTGTGTTGTACTGAATGATAATGTTACTGTTATTGTGGTGTGTTGTGTTGTACTGAATGATAACGTTACTGTTATTGTGGTGTGTTGTGTTGTACTGAATGATAACATTACTGTTATTGTGGTGTGGTGTGTTGTACTGAATGATAATGTTACTGTTATTGTGGTGTGGTGTGTTGTACTGAATGATAATTACTGTCATTGTGGAAGAGATACTATACACAAACAGACATATACAAGCCAAAAGACACACACCTGTGAGTATGGAGTTTATGTATAAAGATAGGTAAAATAAATAGTGTGTATATATGTCTTGCACAAGATAATGAGATGGGGCAATGCTCTGCTGATATCCTGCTCCTTCTGCTGAGCACTGCAGAGTCAGTTTATCTCAACACCTATCCCCCTTCAAGGGCAGTGTTTATGCCCTAATAAATACCCTATTTCCCCAGCAACTTGCAACTTTTACTCCTATTGTATAGAGTAGATCTGGTGCTCAACCAATCAATTGTACCATGTAGTTGATAAACAATCCATGATATTTGAAAAAATGCCTCCCTTTATTTTAAATATTGAAATCCAATACAAAGTGCCAGGAGAATGGTGCCTAGTGTCTCCATAGGTTAGACACACAAAGCCCTGCTGACACACTAATACATCTCCTTAATGACGCACAGTATGGCATATATGCTAAACAAAACAATAAGAACAGAGTAACTCACTTCAGAGGGCTCTTGAATCCTGGTGGAGGGCCTGGGATGTGCATCTGCTGTAGGAAAGTAGCAGGAACAAGGATAGAAAAAAAAATGGAGCACTATCCAATTAAACAAGGATCCAGAGGGGTCTACCTCATAAAACAGACTTTATTGGGTCATACAAAAAACCCGAACCCCTAAAGAGGTAGGGGAAACTACGCGTTTCACCTATGTTTCCCCTACCAATTTAGAGGGTTTTTTTGTATGACCCAATAAAGTCTGTTTTATGAGGTAGCCCCCTCTGTTTTATGAGGTAGCCCCCTCTGGGTCCTTATTTCATTGGATAGTGCTACGTTTTCTTTACTCCTACTGTGTCTGTAAGCATCCCCACACACCACTTAGCTTGTAAGCTCTTTGGGGCAGGTCTCCTTTTGCCCTATGTTATCCGTTACCTGTTTCACTTTGTTTTTACATTTTTTACCTTGAAATGTAATTTTGTTATATACATATAATTATACATACACCCTGTGTACAAACATACTGTGATAGTGGGCCGAGCATAACACCGACCATCAGATACCCTCAAACTGCCCCACGAATCAGCCAGGACCCAGAACATCCTCTGGCCAGGGCTGCAAGAAATACAACTTTAATCTGATTATCATAAGACTGTATTATCGTATCTACAAAATTAGTTATTTCGAAATCAAAATACAATATTGTATCTATTTTAATAACAGCAAATGATATTTTTCACAGTTATGACCATCAATCTCTCTCCTAGTAATGAACAAACACGTAACCAGCAATTCCCCCAATCTCATCTGCTTCAGCCATACAGCACACCTTACATTACCAATAACTGCAGCTTCCAAAGTCTCAGTTTATAAAGGCATCTCCCAGTTCCCAGAATGCACCGGGTGTTCCCTATTAATCCCAGAGATGTTAGCTGACTGGCCCTTTATAGAGACAGCACAGAACTATCCAAGACACAGGTAAGATTGGCCAAGAGAAATCCCCACACCCCCCAGTATATAAATCTGTTACATGCTCTGTCCTATATCTCAGCTCAGAAATGGGAGTGGTTTCCTAATAAACCTCCATACATAGTGCTCTATGTGCAAAAAGCAATACTGAAAGTGGAATATACACGTAACTAATACAGGCTGAATTGGATTAATCCCTGCACTTCCTGACAGCCTGCAGTGCAATTATAATGCAGTATAGGCTAAAGGAGATATTCTAAAACTCCTTATTACTGCATCACCAAACTAATCCCTATAGAGTGATTACCCCAACCAAGGCTGTAATGTAATGACTTATGTGTAAATGTTCCCCTTCTTTGTTTATTCTATTAAACATACCTTGTTTACAATTGTATTACTTTTCTTTTATTATGAAACGGACGTGAATAACGAGTGGCTTACATTGCATTTAGATTTGAAAACAGTAGCGCCACCTATCATTTCTGCAGCGTATTGCAACCAAGGCATTTTCCTGGCCGCAAAGCGAGTCAGCTGCGAGCAGCCGAATAAACAGCGGGCGATCAGCCCCAATCCTGAGAGACCCAGGTGAAAATAAAACGTTGTATCTGTAGGAGTGCTCGGAATTCATTCTTTTGGGTACTGTTCTATAGAATACCACCAATTAGTAATATGGGCCTAAATGCTTATCCTATAGTAACATACTGTAAGTTGTCAAAAGAAAAAAAGACGGTATAAAATCAGCGCTAAAAATACAAATAATAAAGTAAACCCTTGATGGGTGAAGCTAGGCAGCCTGGTAAATACTGATTGTACAATCAGATACAAGTATACAAGAAAAAAAGAAAACTGGCGCCTAACAAGTCCAAATAGATAAATGGAAAGTCCAAGGTGTGAGTGTTGATGTCCCAATAAAAAACTCTCATATCAGGGAAAATCAGGTGGTGGAACATGGCTCACGCCGTGCATACGTGGAATATGTGGAAAAAACACAAACAATATTATGGTGCAGTATGCCAATATAAGTATGCAAGCTGACATATGAGCCCAAACGCAAAATGATGACAAACAGGACAGGACACTGGAAACAAACAAGACTAACAAAACAAACAATAGTAAGGCTAATTATGAATAAAAGCTAATTTAATAAATAAAACAACATAAATGAAGGGTTTCGGAAGACTGAGAGATCACCAGGTCCAGGTGTGGTAAAATCAGGACCCTACTCACAAGATTCCAAATGTAAGAAGGCAATAGAGGTCGAGGCTGGACTGGAACAGTTTCTCCTGTTGATTTTACTGCGGAGGTGGCTGGTAAACCTTCCTGTAGTTCCCCGCGTCTCTGGGGCGGATGCTCCGTCACTAGGAGGCGGGCCTTCTGGATAAATGCTCCTTCCGTCTCAGACCTGTATCAGCCGCGTCACTCACTGTAGGTTTGCAGGAGCCTGGGCCTCCACAGACAGGGAGCTTGGAGGGTAGATATTCTTCTTTCTCAAGATAGGGTGCAGCGACTCCACCCACCTCCACCCGCAAGGGCTCTGCCAGTGGCAGGGCTAATCCCTCACAGGAACTTTAAGTAAGTAACTTGATACAGACTGCCAGGAACTTTGCAAACTGGTTGGGGTTTATTGTCAGCAGGATCAGTATACCAAGCAGCAATCATCAGGACAGGTTTTCAGTTCCCTGTAAGTCATACAGAACTAGTACCTCACACTACCCCTTCCACGTTTAGGCTGGCTTCACCCACTCCCACGTTAGAGTAACTGCTCTTGGGCTCCTAGCTCCAGGGAAATACACTTAGAAACCTCACCCTCTCTGCCCAGATCTGATCTACTGATCCTGCTTTTCTTTTTTTCTTGTATACTGTAACTTGTGACAAAAAATAAACCGGCGCCTAACAACAAATGTTCAGTGAAAAAACTGACCATATATAAATGTCCAGTCCTGTTGAACTAGGATTCTTCTGACAACTCTTGATTGTTGTCTTGCAACAGGTGGAAAGAAAACCAGAGACCAATCATAGTGTATAACTGTTATTTTACTTAGAATAATAAAATCTTAAAATAAATAAAAAACAAAGTATAAAAAAACTGCTGTTTAGACCAACAAGACTTACAGACCAACACACATGAAACATACAGACTTCTACTAACTCTAACAATAAAACACCTCGTGATGAGCCAAAAAAAAATGAATGATTTAATAAAATACACTTTAAAATAAAATAGTCACATACACTGGAAAAGTGACGTGGGTGCTCAGCTCAGGATAAGGAAAAAATGAAACCCTACTTACAAGATGCAAAAAGCAAATGGGCATAGTAGATAGTGCTTTTCACAGGATAAGTGTTCACACCAGGAAACTGGATGTTGTCCAATGGATGGCTGGTCCCGCTGGCTTATATAAAATTAGGGCATATCTTCTGTGAATATAGCAAATAAGATCTTATCTTGCATTAAATGGGGAATGGATTGAAGGGAAGTAAACAAACTGTAATTATGTGACTCTATAAATCGTTAAAGCAGCTGTCCAAGCTGTTGTTTTAAAAAAAAATATTTGTTCCTTCAATATGTGAATCAATACAATCAACTCAATGATAAGTAATTGGCTAAGCTGCCGATCGATCCATTCTCCTGTGATTGATCAGCGAAGATTCGAGTCGGGGGTTCACTAAATGGCTGTCAGTGCAGCAGAAAAGAACCAAAGATGCAAAGTTCTGTGGGGAAGATCATGTGACAGGCAGTTACTAGATACAATTGGTGCACTGCTAGAGAGCAGGGCTCAAAAAGGGGTGTGCCAGAGCCTGTTGTTACATTATAATACATTAAAAATGTAATTTCAGAGTTGTTAAAAAATACTACAAGTATTTTCTCAGAGTACAGAACTCATTTATTTAAAAAAAAAAAAAAAAATCATATAGGATGTTGCTTGGTCTGCACCTTTAAGACCACACCTTGAATATGGAGTACAGTTTTGGGCACAACTCCATAAATACATTATGGAACTAGAAAGTGCAGAGGAGCCACCAAATAATTAGTAAAGGGGATGAAAAATCTGACTTATGAGAGGCTGGCTAATTTAGTTGTGTTTACATTAGAAAAGAGGTATCTAAGAGGGGGTATGATAACTATATACAAATATATACAGGATAAATACAAGTAGCTTTCAAAAGAACTAATCATACCAAGGGCAGCACAAACACTACTGCCTCATTCCTTAAGGTTGGAGAAAAGGAGATTTCAATAGCCACAAAGTAAAGCGTTCTTTACAATAAGAGTGGTTAACATGTAATTCATTAAACATGGAGAATGTGATGGCAGATACAATAGATATCTTCAAAAAAAGGTTGGGAATGTTTTTAGAAAGAAAGGTTTACAGGGATATGCCAAATAAGTAAACCTGGGAAGGATGTTTTTCCAGAGAACAATCTGATTGGCATTATTTGGAGTTGGAAGGAATTTTTCCCTTTATTAGACAGCTGGATGATGTATCACTGATGTTTTTTTGTTTGCCTTCCTCTGGATCAAAATACTGTAAATACAAATATAGGATAAAGTATCTGTCGTCAAAATTTAGCATAGGTTGAGGTTGATGGATATCTATTTTTTCAACCTCATCTACTATGTAACTATATATAATTCACAAGTGTCTGCCATGCGCTGCATCTCCTAGAATATTTTTTCAACCCAGTCCTGCTGTACATTGTTAGAAAGCTCTACACAAATACGTCCTGGAAAAGATTGACAGATTCTTTACATTATAAAATCAAAACCCCATTTTTTTACAAATCTATATCGCTTGTGTTTTACTTGTTACATCCAATGGTACGTAATTATCAACCACAATCCAGTTTTAAAATAGGTACAGTATTGGCCCTAGCCATCGTTTATACCATGCATTATATACAGTAATGCCTGCTCCCAGCACCTGGTAGATGTATTACTGTACATGGTGTGGCTTGGGCATGTTTTCTATTCCCTATGTAAAATGAATTGGGGGTTGCAATTCTTCTTCTTCACTTGTTCCATGACATTGCTGAAAAGACCAACATGACACAAAATACTATTGTTTTTCGCTGGTGTAGATGTAGCTAAGTGCCGCTGCGTTCCAGCTGTGGGCAGTCCCATGGAAATCCTCCATCTAAATCGCAGCAGAAGCTTCTTTCACCGCGGCGCCTGTTACAGTGACTCTTGCTACACCTGTAGTTGAAACAATAAGCAGATAACTTGCCTGAAACCCCCAGCTGTAATGCATTCTTCAGTTTGCTGCTGGCAAGCAACGGGAACATTCTCTGCACAACTGAAGTGAAAGACTTCATTATATCAATTTTCAACCATTAGAATAAAATACCTGCCTTCATGCTGCATGAGATAAGGCAAAAATGATGCATATTTGATACTGATCTGTATATCTAAGTTCGTTTCGAAATGTGATGTGTTATATTGGGGCTTCTTTTGCAGTCATCTGAAAGTTGAATATTTATTTTTGTCTGAAATTGCCAAGAATGTGAGAACACATTATACATAATTTGGAGCAGAATAAAGATGCGTCAATCACACAATGATACTGGAAAATGTTGATTCCTTGAAATAGAGCTGCCTTCAGTTATGGATAAGGTACATTTTAATAAATACGGCATATTACATGCAAGTTATTATTATTTTTTTCAGCAGTCAAATCTCTGTTTTTTCTTCTTTTATTTTTTTAAACCTGGATCCCCTGAATACCTGCAGTGTTTCTGCTTACACTTTGGTCTCTTTTTCATAATCATATGTTTCTCTAAAACAAATGGAAAAATTATAGATAAAAGGATTAGAAGTTTTAAGGGTGCTGCAGCATATATATTTATTTAATAGAGTTGTGCACTTAACCCAATGTTTTCGTTTTGCCAAAACACATCCAAAGGTTTTGATTTTGGATTACAGGGAAAATGTGAATTGTACCGAAAAAATAATGTGCCGTAATCTGGAGTATTTTTTTCTGCCTATATAAGTATCTATATAATTTACAGTCTATTTAGCAAAAATTCTTATAAATCAAAAGAGGCGTGTCTGTTTGCATTTTCTGAACAAGAACAGGACGAGGTAAAAGAAAGACTAGATACTAGTACTATAGAAAGACTATACAATACTAGTTATAAGGAGGAGGCTATTATATACATTGTGACATAGTCCAAAGATGTTAGGCAGCTTTGTGCCCCATTTTAGGTCAGAAAGTGCAGGAATAGTTAAAAAATGATCCGTTCCACAGCTTCCCATTAACTCAGGCAGCTGGATGGAAAATCCAGACCACCGATTACAATGGCTCTAGTTCTCCCTCACCTGCTCTCCTAATCACTAACACAGGTATTTAGAACAGAGAGGTTTGCATTTCAGTCTCTCTCCTTAGAGCCTGGAGGCTGGGGGTATCGCTGCTCTCCGGAATCCAGTTCGGGGTGGACGGTCCCTCCAAGTATCGCAGTACCAGAGGATTTGCCTGGACACTTTGGACCGAGTTCCCACCACGAACAGATAAGACAAAACAAATGGTTATTGCTGTTGCTAAAAGACTGTGCTGTATCTAGTGACCCTAAATGAGAGAGCATTGTTTTAAGCTGGGGAACCAAGTTAGTTGGCCAGCAGCTGTTAGAGAGACTGATTCTGATGTGTAGTTAGATCCCTGAAAGGGATAGGATTTTGTTTATATGATTTTGGTTTTATTTCTTAAAAATAACAGTGTGGGAAATACTGTAACACTGAAATGAGTGAACTGCTGAATGAAAGTATCTGAGTACCTCTAATCTACACTTGTTAAAGCTGCAGTACCTTACTTGTGTAGCCCTTTTTCTGAACCCTCCCAAAGGAACTACTGGTCACTGTATCACACCTGCGGCTCCAGGAGATCTGAGCCTCCGCTAGCTGGGAGCCTGGGGTAACACTTACACATTTTGTTAGCGCAGTGCCTCCACTTACCCAGGATCCCCGTGATGTGAGATTCCCCTGGGCAAGAAACATACAACACTCTATGATTGTAACTGGGTTTTACTAATGAGAATGCAACGTAGCAATAACACATACATGTACATATACTTTAATAATATAACTTTAGCGCTGCCCCCTCTTCAGGGCAACGTCTCCATCCCCTCACCGCGTGCCCCACATACCGTGTCCATATATAGTATATTGGTCTAGGCTCAGTTCTTTAGCCACTCGCTTAGTGTTCCTACAAAGGTTTAGCCTAAGGCGGGATCAGCACCTGTTGACCGGTGTTGGTGCACTTGATGTAATAATACCTTCCGGTCACGGCGGTGACAAGCAACAACTTCACAAAGGGTCAGACGCCCGAAAACGTAGCCTCCAGATATCACAATATCCAGACGTCTGGTCCCAGATGACTGCAACCGCCGCAACTCTGTGCTTTGTCCCTAACTGGTACTCAGTAAGGGGTGATGCTCGCTCTCACTATAGGCCGTCCCTGTAGCACAGCAACCTATGGTGACTTCAGGGAATACTCCTAGGGCCTGCGGGGTAGCCTATCCTATGCAGGTGGTCACTGACCCCCTGCACCCACACTACCTATCCCGTGCCCACCCGGGTCCCCTCTGGTTAACTCAGCCTAACACCTGCAGCAAACACCTTGCATACACACAGGCATCCTGCAGCAACCCACTGCACACGCAGAGTCAACCTGCAGCAAACACACAGCACACGCTGCATACACTGTGCCTACTTGTCAGCGCTCACAGCACTACCAGCCGTGACACTGACAAGCCTGCACCCTCACACACCTAAGGGCAGCGTCCCTAAACTAAGGGCTGTCCCTCAGTACTACCCACTACCCTAACAGGGATTGGGGCCTGCCTGGGACTTGGGGATCCTTACCTGGTGCAGGAGCCACTTGCTCCCTGCACCCTTCCTCCCCTTCCTGCTCCCAGCTCCAACTGCCTGCCTGCAAAGCGCGTGTATCAATCTCCTGGGCTGAGAATCCTTGGCCCTCATTGGCCACTATGAGACACCTGGTGTCTCCCTCGCTATGCTTCCTGGGAGTTGTAGTTCTCAGGAGGGTGCTATAGCATTGGGGCTGCGTGCGCACTTGCCCTGCGCATGCGCGAACGCCTAATGGCTGCCGCAACCTTTCTTTGTCTGACCCTGCTCTCGCGCGATCTCCTAAGGGCTTCTTTAACTCCCTGCCCCGATCTGCACATGCGCGATCCCGCGCACGCTCGTGCAATGTGTCATGGCGGCCCCCGCTAGCCGGGTGCGCCGCTGGAGCTCTAGGGATGCAGAGCGCTCCCTGCACTGGCCCCCACCCTCGCGAAGTGCCGGCGGGTCCGTCGCTGCCTCCGGCGGCACCCGTGACCACTCGGCACTCGCGGAAGGGGGTCAAGGAGTGCAAATCAAGACCGGGGCTTATTCTCCCCCTTGTAGAATCCCAACGACCTCGCTTGGGTAGCAACCATACAGAGAGTTATATAATGAAAAATGCATGGCATAAATCATATCACACATAACTTGGATTTTCCAATTGGTACCCAACAACATCCCGTGGATACCCGAGGCCAGCTGAGTCTCATAGTGGAGTGCCCTTAACTGATCAGATGGGAGTACCTCACTTTTGCGTCCGTGAGCCTCCCCCAGAAAAATCTCTTGAAGAGCACATTCTGGAGTAACAGTCACCGGCTCTGTACTACTTCCTCCCCCTTGTAGAAGGAATAGTACAATGTCCTTTAACCAGGCCTTTACCCGGCCATCCGCGGCATGGATGCGGTAGGCCAGGAGACCAGGACCTTTCCCGCGGTCCACTACATGGTGAATGGAGCGCTCCTTTTAGGGCTTAAAGGAGGCAACCTTCCCTGAATCCTTCTTCTCACAGTCTTTGCTCCTACACACTGGCGAAGCTTCCACGGGGAAGCGAGCAATGGACAATGTCTTTTTCATCACCGTCTCGGGTTCACCCAGCAGGGGGTAAAGGGTAGATACCTTACCACTGCCGTGATTCACGGTGGCTAACAGATCCTCGGGGACGCTGTCAGTTCCCACCTTGGCTGTCTCGGGACCTGTCCCCGGCATTTCTGGGGCAGTCCACTTACTTGCTGGAACATCGGGAGCATTGGATCCCAGTCCTGGGACCACTTGGGTTGGAGCGCATGGGCTCACACTCAGATCAGGAGCGGTTATCTTCACCTGGACAATAGGCGGTAGGTACGGGTCCACTCACACCACTGGACAGCTATCTTCTAAGGGGGACACCTCCGCCAGGACGCGATGACGAGGTGAGCCCATCGCCCGGGTGACCCCACCTTCAGAGCCACGAGGCTCCACGATCACCGGGGAGCTCACACCCGACACCCCTGGGGCAGTCAACTCACCCTTGTCGTCGTCGCCAGGTACTGATCCCAAGCCTGGGACCGCTGGTACCTCGGTGGTAGGCCAGACTGGCCACAGTAGGGCACACGGGCCCAAAGCAGTGTCCGCAGCATCTGGATACACCTCCTCTATGGCACACGGACCCACAGCAGACTCTGTATCTGCTCAGTTAGTTGGCTCGGTGACCTCACTAGGGTGGTCCGCCGGCAGGCGCATCACCACGGGTGGTTGATCTCTGGAATCACCAAAAGAAGATGGGGGTATAGACACCTTACCCTGTAATTCCGGAATCGGCGTTTTTCTGGCCTCGGTGGTTCCTGCTCGGGAACCGTGTCTGGAACCAACATCTGGGGCTCCAACATCTGTAGCTCTGCATTCGGCGGCTCCGGCTCGGGACCGGAGTCTAGAATGTCCAATTGGGCACGCGGCTCCTCCACAACCTCCACAGCTGAGGTAGGTGGACTGGTAGCGGCTTCACCCACCTCGGTAGAGCCATCAGGCGACTCTTTCTCCGCAGGTTCCGCCATCAGAGGTTCCTGCTCTACCACTAGGACGTCCCCTTTGAGAGGGTCATGAACCGTGTCTGCAACATGGGTCTGGACACATGGGTCCCCGGAGGCCTCTGAAATTAGGACAGACTGATTACCAGCATAACTCACTTTAGTAGGGAGGTCAGGCTCCTCCTCTTCTTTCTCTGCTGGTTCCGTAGCTGGGGTTATGATAGGCTTTAAGAAGCAGGCCCCGCAACAGTCACATTGGGGCTCCCACGCCAGTGCACCTCTCGAACAGTCACGGGTGGTGCCAAAACACAGTGTAAACGTTTCTCCGTCCACCTCGGTTGTCTTGAAGCCTAGCGGTAACTGGGACAGTTCGATTCCCTTGTCATAGGCTTCACTCAGGCAGGGACACATCAGCGCAAGGACGTCTATTCCTGGCAATTGCCAGGGCACATACACGTTAGGATGTAACCCCTGGCAGTCTCTCTCATTCTCGGGGGAAAAATAATCCATTTCTGCAACAGTGCCCTCTTCTTCCTCTGGAGGTTCTGTAGGCTGCGGCAGTCTGGGTTTCAGGAACTGCACCTCACAGTCAGGACACTTGGGCCCTTGGGTCAATTCACCTATAGGGCAACCACATTCACTCAGGCAGCAGTGCATGCATTCTTCCCCATCTACCACTGTCGTCGTGAGTGCTACGGGTAACCTAAGTGACCCGTCCGTCCAGCCACCAGTCACCTTCCAGTCTCTTAACGCACACGGGCATACTACCATTGGCAAGACTAAATGTGGGGGCCGTATGACTCTATACAGCCAGGGGTGTGTTTCTCTGCATCCCGTACTTTCCTTAGGGGGAACAGACATCACTGATTGCTGTTGACTGTGCTCACTCACAGTGTGGGGGCGGGGCTCTGGGTTTTCCCGCCAGTCCCGGATAACTGGTTGCAACATTTTCCCCCGCGGCCGGGAATTCAGCACGTGGCTTCCTCCGCCTTGAGGGCTTCCCCATGGCGAACAAAATAGGACAATTTAGAAAAAAAATTACCGGGCACCCCAGGTCTGATTTCTCAGCAGCGCCTCCAAATGTAGCCCTTTTTCTGAACCCTCCCAAAGGAACTACTGGTCACTGTACCACACCTGCGGCTCCAGGAGATCTGAGCCTCCGCTAGCTGGGAGCCTGGGGAAACACTTACACATTTCGTTAGCGCAGCACCTCCACTTACCCAGGATCCCCGTGATGTGAGATTCCCCTGGGCAAGAAACATACAACACTCTATGATTGTAACTGGGTTTTACTAATGAGAATGCAACGTAGCAATAACACATACATATACTTATATTCTAACGGTATAACTTTAGCGCTGCCCCATCTTCAGGGCAACGTCTCGGGCCCCTCACCGCGTGCCCCACACACCGTGTCCATATATAGTATATTGGTATGGGCTCAGTTCTTTAGCCACTCGCTTAGTGTTCCTACAAAGGTTTAGCCTAAGGCGGGATCAGCGCCTGTTGACCAGTGTTGGTGCACTTGATGTAATAATACCTTCCGGTCACGGTGGTGACCGGCAACAACTTCACAAAGGGTCAGACGCCCCCAACACGTAGCCTCCAGATATCACGGTATCCAGCCGTCGGGTCCCAGATGACTGCAACCGCCGCAACTCTGTGCTTTGTCCCTAACTGGTACTCAGTAATGGGTGATGCTCGCTCTCACTATAGGCCGTCCTGCAGGACAGCAACCTATTCAGGGAATACTCCTAGGGCCTGCGGGGTAGTCTATCCTATGCAGGTGGTCACTGACCCCCTGCACCCACACTACCTATCCCGCGCCCACCCGGGCCCCCTCTGGCTAACTCAGCCTAACGCCTGCAGCAAACACCTTGCATACACACAGGCATCCTGCAGCAACCCACTGCACATGCAGAGTCAACCTGCAACAAACACACAGCACACGCTGCATACACTGTGCCTACCTGTCAACGCTCACAGCACTACCAGCCGTGACACTGACAAGCCTGCACCCTCACACACCTAAGGGCAGCGTCCCTAACCTAGGGGCTGTCCCTCAGTACTACCCACTACCCTAACAGGGATTGGGGCCTGCCTGGGACTTGGGGATCCCTACCTGGTGCAGGAGCCACTTGCTCCCTGCACCCTTCTTCCCTTTCCTGCTCCCAGCTCCAACTGCCTGCCTGCAAAGCCCGCGAAATGTATCAATCTCCTGGGCTGAGAATCCTTGGCCCTCATTGGCCACTATGAGACACCTGGTGTCTCCCTCGCTATGCTTCCTGGGAGTTGTAGTTCCCAGGAGGCTGCTATAGCATTGGGGCCGCGTGCGCACTTGCCCTGCGCATGTGCGAACGCCTAATGGCCACCGCAACCTTTCTTTGGCTGACCCTGCTCTCGTGCGATCTCCTAAGGGCTTCGTTAACTCCCTGCCCCTATCTGCACATGCGCGATCCCGCGCACGCTCGCGCAATGTGTCATGGCGGCCCCCACTAGCCGGGTGCGCCGCCGGAGCTCCCGGGATGCCGAGCGCTCCCTGCACTGGCCCACACCCTCGCGAAGTGCTGGCGGGTCCGTCGCTGCCTCCGGCGGCACCCGCGACCACTCGGCACTCGCGGAAGGGGGTCAAAGAATGCAAATCAAGACCGGGGCTACACTTGGATGAAAATAAAGCAGGCAGAAGCTTGAGTTAAGCAGCATAATACTTTGCATGATCCTGTTTTTTGTATAAAATAACCCTAGAAGACTGTGTCGGGAAGAACCCAGACAGACGTCAGCGCTACAAAAGAGGGGCGTTTGTCACAACATACAGAACAATGCCCCTCCTTACATCTCAGCCCTAATTTCTCGCTATGCACCATCCCGACTCTTGCGTTCTGCTCAAGGATGTCTTCTTTCTACCCCCTTTTTATCTAAAGCCCTCTCCCGCCTTAAACCTTTTTCACTGACTGCCCCACACCTCTGGAATGCTCTTCCCCTCAGTACCTGACTAGCACCCTCTCTATCCACCTTTAAGACCCACCTTAAGACACACTTGCTTAAAGTAGCATACGAATAGCACTGTGAACATTCTGAACACATGATACATAAAGCTTGGCCCCCTGCAGACGCACTTACCAGAAGTCCCTCCTACTGTCTCTGTACGTTCTCTCTACTTACCAATTAGATTGTAAGCTCCTCGTGGCAGGGACTCCTCTTCCTTAATGTTATGTTTATGTCTAAAGCACTTATTCCCATGATCTGTTATTTATATTATCTGTTATTTATTCGATTACCACATGTATTACTACTGTGAAGCGCTATGTACATTAATGGCGCTATATAAATAAAGATATACAATACAATACAATACAACAAGCTAAGCACTATACTGCACAGCGGCTAATATGCTAGGACACAAGATGCGGCCACAATACAAATACCACACAGGAATCTGGAGTACAAAATCAGACGAAGGTTCACCTGTTCCTCCAGGAATGTTGTGTACCTCATCATGTGCATGAAATGCCCAGGGGGCTGCTACTACATATGTAAGACGAGACAGGGCCTAAACAAGAGAATGAATCTGCATCGCCACAGCATCCCACGCAGAACAAGAGACAGTCCTGTCGGTGAACATTTCTCTGACTCTGGCCATAAGATGAACAATCTGAAGGTGGCCATACTAGAAGGTAATCTTAGAACACTGAAAGAGAGACAGTTGCATGAATACAAATTTATGCAACTGTTCGGGACACAGCGGTGGCCTAAACCGAGACCGCAGTTTCATGAGTCACTACCCTGACACAAGAGAACTCTCTTCCCATGAGTGCTAAAAGCCATGTCTATACATACTACTCTATATGAATAGACACATAGCTGTCTCTTACACATACATATGTACAATGTATTTATATCCCTATATACCAATATGGACCACACAGTATCTACACACATTAATAGTAATGCAACACCATCTTACATTTCTACACCATTGGTATACACTCCCACACACACCTTTTGCAAAACGCTGTATAAACTGTGGACGCTTTATAAATTTATATTTACACACACACATATATATATATATATATATATATATATATATATATATATATATATATATATATATATATATATATATACACACACACACACACACACACAAAGTCATTCGTGACGAAACGCGTAGGGCGTTTCCTAAAGCGGCGAGTGTAGCAGCTGATTTTATTACCCACGAATAGAGAGCCGATTTGTCGCTGTTGAGAGCGGTGAATGGACTGCCAATTTTTAATTGAACTGTGACTTTCTGCAAGCTCCTGTGGTGAGCAGTACCAACAGAAGGAGGTGTAGCTGGAGGAAGTCTTTCTGTGGGACACAGAGTGATGACACCATCTGGTCTCTAGAATATCCACACATCCTGTTGAACCACTGGATACAGCAGAGGAGGCACCTTGTCACCAACGGAATGCTTGGCGTGGATCCATGCAGCTCTCTGGCGATTGAGTATATCTCATACATGCTTTAAATTGAACTCTTTGTGAGTGCGTTTTTTATATGTATCAGTCCTATAAATTATTTTTATACTTTAATACACTAGGAGTGCGTCTGTTTTTTCTTGTTTTGTGTGTGTGTGTGTGTGTGTGTATATATATATATATATATATAATCAAAAAAATAAATAGATGATACCGTTCTGTGGCTAACGAAATGCTTTTATTTGTGCGAGCTTTCGAGATACACTGATCTCTTCTTCCGGCGATGTTACAATGAATGAAGCAAAAGGTAAACTTAAAAACAGTGTCTCTTGGAATGTTATCTGTGCTGTTCCTTCCCCCGGTGTGGATGTGTTTTATGGCTGGAGGTGTTAAATGGTTACTGAAAGCAAGTGAAGAAAGAGTGTGTATCAGTGTGAATAAAAATGAATGGAGAGCCCACAGTATATACAGTGCTTTACACAAGGTGTGTGTGGAGTGGGACTGGATATAAATGGTGTGGGTGGGTGTGGAAATGTGAGAGTATCCCCCTGAGGAAGGTCCCATTCTGTAGGACCGAAACGTTGGGTTTCTGGATGTATTTTTGCTTTCACTAATACACTTTTATTTTCAACATTGAGTGCTGTCTCTTGTTTACCAATCCTTGGAACGGTAACGTATAACTACATTCTCTATATGGGACGTGCACCTGTGGCTTACCAGCACCTATTGGAGTGCCAACTGCCTTATCTAACTATATATATATATATATATATATATATATACAGTGGTTGACAAATCACCAAATAATCTACTCGCCACACAAAAAAATCTACTCGACACCTAGTGCCAAACGTGTGCTGCTTGGGCCAATATTTACTCGCCCGGGGGTTAAATCCACTCGCCCGGGGCGAGCAAATGTATAGGTTTGTCGAACACTGTATATATATATATATATATATATATATATATATATATATATATATTATACACAACAAAGTGAATACCGCATCACTACCAATAAATAAAGCAGAGTCTAAACCTACCTAAATCAGAAAAATAAATCTGAAATAGTTATAACAGAAGTGTAAGCTGTAGGTGGTGCTAGAGGAAATAAATAAATATGGAAACACAAAAAAGAAAACCTCTAAAGTAGCACTCAGACAAATGTTTGCAGAGAATAAAAGGGGTACTTTAATTAAATTAGAAAAAAATAACAGACATACAAACAACTAACTGGAGAGCCTGCCTGACTAATGAATAAAAAGAAAACCAATGGACAGGGAAAAGCAAAAAAGCATAGAATACAACACATAATAATAGACCCAAAAAAATGAAGATATGATGCCCTTAAGAAACTAGCTTACTGTGGGAACAAAAGTTCCCACAATAAAGCAATATAGACCGGCCGGTCACCACATGTATGAGAGACTAAAGAACATCACAGGTCTACATATATAAGCATAAAAAAAGTTACACAAAAAATAACCTAAGTGTTATGCTGATAGCAGTAAAAAATGTCACTAGCAAAGTGTAAACCTATTGCAGCTCAGGTGATGCTATGGCAAAGGAGACATGTAAGTATGTATATTTAGTGACCCAAATACATATATTAAAGCAGATGGGAAACAAAAACAGGGAGGGATAAAATAACCCAAGATACTCAGCTCCTTGATGTAAAGATACTGCATACAAAGATCAGCACAGCACAGTCCACTGAAAAAGTCCAAGGATATAGAACTTGATTAGTTGTCCAAAATAGGGCAAAGGGAGGCAGGGTCAACAGCAGCAAAAATTAAAATTAGCCCACTAACGCGTTTCGGCAACTAAGCCTTCCTCACGAGTGGTACTAAGGCTATGTGGCAGGCGCATTTAAATAGTAAGCAGACAATTACAAAATTTGCGCCAAAAAAACACATATAACACATGAAATCAATTACATTACTTAATACATGCTCTTAATTAGTATCGGCGGTGTTCCGGCAGCTGTGTGGAAAGGTGTATTAGTGCTGGGGTAATCCCAGTATCCACTTCCTGAAGCGAGGTGTCCTCTCAAACTCTCGCGAGAGTTGTGCACCAAGCTCCACACATGCGCACTGTAGTATAGCTGTTGCGCCCGCCATCTTTGTTATGGTTATAAGCTTTTGCCATTAGTGACGTCATTATCACGAGTGAGCGGTCTCACGAGACTTGTCCCTTGCATCCCGCACATGCGCAGTATATCTTGCTCTATTGCGGCGGCCATTTTTGAAAAGGTAAAATTGCCCTCAAAAGAGTTCTGATCTTCATTGAACAATAGCGCAGGGGCAAGTCCTCGCGCATGGGCAACATGTATTGAAGTGCCCAGACACCTCATTCAGAGTGTCACAGCAAAAGAATTAGACCACTTTAGATAGCAGTGGAAGCGTCCTTTATATCTTCATAACACCTTTAATTCACAGTGCAGCAGTCACCTATTAAAGCATTTGTTTGGAGCATCTTTGGTAGAAATTTCATCCTTAAAAATATCCTCTTTAATTTGTTGGGATCCCGATCTTTTTGTAGGTGGATACCCATACACATGGGGGGAATATTATAGCAGCTGGACAATAGGGTAACATCTCAAGCAAGTACAGAAGCAACCTGCATATAGGGGATAAAGGCTGATCTATGATGATGAAAGAAAAGAAAAAACGAAGGTTAAAGCAAAGTTTACAAAACATCCCGCAGCTTGGTCAAGACACATCATTGATACTATAATTGGGAAACAAAGAAATAAAAGAAAGTGTTAATATACCAAAAATATCCACAAATATAATAAAAGGAGGACGGTAATCACGGAAAACTGTCGAGACTGCTAATAAATTAATTATATAAAAAACAAATCAAAACCTAATTCCTTTAAACCAAGAATCCTCCATAAAACGTATATAACACTATTACTTAAATGTTTCCATAAAGAATCCACAGTAACTCCTATATTTGAAAAACATAATAATGGTTTGAAATGCAGTGAAGACAAAAATAGTAGATGATGTAATAAACAGGTCACATTATAGGAACATAGAAAAACCCAAATAGTCATTAAGACCATTTGGGAGCATTGAACCTAGCATGACAATCCACCTGCATTCGTGTTGTAAGAGTGTTCTCTCCAAA